>NC_043013.1:30204037-30216537 GCF_006345805.1 Octopus sinensis
TTTGTCACGTGGAAAGTTTGTCGCTGTGGATAAATAGGTGTAAAAGACCAAGCTCAGTGCACCCCCCCTACCCAGGCTGATAGAGGAATGCATTTCGGAGTAGTTATCTCCGCAGCATCAGACACTGGAAAGAGAAGAGGGCCACAGATGACAAGGGATATGTTTGTGTTATTATAAGCCTTTCAGAGTTCTGTGACTGGTCGAGCTAATAGGCAGCTGATTCGTAACAAAATATGGAATGATAACGCTCTACACCGACGAGTACAAATATGAACTTTAAATTTGTTAACTACATACTTTAACATTGCATAGTTTGTCGACGTAATCATTATGAAGTAGAAATTGACTATATATATATATATATATATATATATATATATATATATATATATATATATATACATACATACATACATATATATATGTATATATTTATAAAAAAGAAGTTTGAAAACGCCAGTATATAAGATAAATTTTAATTTTCTTAGAAATTTTACATGTTTCGGTTCTTCTTGAAAAAACGAACCTTATCAAAAATATTTTAAAAAGTAAAGTGTAACACAAAAGTTCATAATTGTTTCTTACTGGTTCAACTTACTAAATTCATAATTGTTTCTTATATATGTAATATATATATATATATATATATATATATATCTGTGTGTGTGTTTTAGAACATAATTTTTTTATATATACACACGCTGATATATGACCTACGTTGGATTCCTTATTCGCATAATCCCTATGGTCTATCCATAGCAGTTAGTCAGCATTACCTGACACATTTGGGTCTTACTGATACCATTACCTCTCATAACCTCCCTCCCTCCCTCCCTCTCTCTCTCTCTCTATATATATATATATATAAACAACGACAGAGGAGAATATAAAACCTCAAACCGAAGAGTGGGAATAAATTTTGTCATCTCCGCTCATAGTTTTTCGTTTACTTCATTGCATGCTTTCTCATAACAATCAATTTCTACTATAGGCAAGCGCTAAAAATTTGTGGGAGGGTCAAAATTGATTACATCTTCCCCAATACTTGACAAATACCGATTTTATCGAATTCCAAAGGATGAAAGGCAAAATAGGTCTTGGTGGGATTTGAACACTGAATGTAAAAACAGACAAAATACCTTATAGCATTTTTTATTTCCTTCTAGCGTGGTACCTAATTTCAGTGATACAAAATACCTCCGCGGTGTTTGAAGTAGGAATGTAAAAACCTGGCATAAGAGATGCAAGGCGTTTTGACGGGTGCACGAACAATTCTTTCAGCCTGTCGCACCCGGGGTGTCAGTAACAACGTTTTCTTATTTACGTACAAGCTCAGCAGTTTTCATAGACGTGGAATTTGTCAATACCATCGACTCAATACTTGTCTGGCACATTATTTTTATCGACGCACATAGAATGAAAGTGAAAGTTGACCTCGGTATGTAATGAAGTTAGTTCGAAATGGTCGAAACAAATGCCACAAAGAATATTTTTAATGCTTTAACGATTCTGCCAGTTCTGTGCCCTCACATTGTTTTTTAAAAATAAAACCTAACAAATAGCTAGTCATTAATATAATATAATATTTACATGGAGAGAAGGCGCTGACAATAACATCGGATGATCACACTCATACCGTTTGTTATCATATAGATAAGTCCCTTACATCCTTTCTCAATTTCCATTGCGGACGATTTTCTCTATTATCAAGCATGACCCGATAAAATAAGTGACATAAGTAATAATTCAATACTAGCGTTGATTAAATATTTACAAATATTTATACCTATTTCAAAAAATTACGCTTGTTTCCGAAACCTTCAGCTTTGAGACAAATGAGTGAAGGAATACTATAGATCATAGCGAGTGAAATATCGGACACAGTTCTGGTAATTGCTTGTAGTTGGTTGCATCCGTCTTCGGTAATATCCCGAAAATTCTATCATACGCTCAGGGTATGCAATTTTAGGTACGGGGATTGTCTATTACATCGACCCCAGTTCTCCAATGGTTTTCATGTCATTGAAAGGCAATATTGACCTCGGCGAAATTTGCACACAGAACATAAAACCGGAAAAAATGTCACTCAGTATTTTGTCCGGCGTGTTAACGATTCTGCCAGCTTGCAGCATTTTTAACTACTGAACCTACAATCCTACTATATTTGCAAAATTTATGACAAATGTCGGTGAATCACTCTTTATGCTTTCGTCCTAAGGGCATCAACCAAATATATACGTTATATAGGGTTATGATTGAATTTAACCATAATCACCTCTGATGTCTTGAGTTAGATTAGATATCACCTGTGCAAAATATTATCTATTCTCTTATGAAATACGATCCATCAACCATTTAAAAATGAAAACTGTCTTATTAATAAATCACAGGATGAAAGAATGCAAACAATAATGAGCTAGAACATACATCATTATTAAGAATTGTCATAATCTGAATAAATAACGTTGAATTTATTTAAAATTGCAGGATAAGTCACATGCCGTTGCTTTACATGTTTCTATTAGTTAACATGAAATAGTAGTTTTAGCGTTGTTATAATAGTTGTTTTTTAAAGTGGAATTTTAACTTCATAATGCCATAGTTCAACTCCATCTCAGAAAATATCACCAAGCTTGGAATTGCTTGAAATACACAATAATTTTCTAATGCTCCCATATCAAGCAAGGATGTTTCCCTACATTTAAATAAATGATAAACAATTTCAGCCGTTTTCCGAATGATGAGAATGCTAATCGGATCCGAGAAAATACGAAACGTTAACGCTTCAAGCACACTAATGGAACACCCAGCCAAGAAGACATTACATTAAGTTGAAATAAAATAATGTGATGCTAGGTACTTTAGATTACCGTTAAAACAAACGTCACTACTATCATACCATCAACTTGTGATTCTATGAAAAAAATTATAGAAAGTACTTAAGAAAATTGTCCACATGACCAAACGACCGTCATGAGATATTTCTATTAATCTGTGGTGTCATATTTGAAGCGTAAAATATATATTCGCTGACAAATTTGTTACAGAAACATTTCACATGTTACATTACTCATGTCTGATTTTTATAACATTTTGTATAATGTCGTACCTAATTATCAGTTGCAAATCTCGGCTGTTAACCGAAAGTCTGTATCGGTATAGTGTGCAGAAATACTAAAGATGATTACATTCTGCTAAATCAATATAAAATTATTTCCAAACAGATTCCTTCACATAATTATAATTCAGAATGAAACTTGCAGAACAAAAGCGATGTTTTAGTCTTTAATATCAGTTCTATTACTGGTATGTAATAAATATATATTACAACTTTCACACTAGCAATATTACAAAGTTTAACAGGTTAAAATTTTATGTGCGAACACGATAACTTATTGTGGTCTGGCTTCCTTCCAGTTATCTGCTCAACAAGTTAGACATTCCCTAGACGTCAATAACATTCTGTGTTTATTTAATAGCCATCTGTCTGAGTCTTGGTATAGATGCATCTATAAATCATACCATTCTCTATTATGATTGCGAGCTGTAAATTTACATTTCGACTCATTCAAATTTTTATTAAATTTTTATTATAGAAGACTCGTGTTTAATACAAAAATAAACAGTGCCATGGATTGCCGTATTCCTTGGAGAGCACGAAAACTAAATTGCAGTACGCGGATGCAGTCATTTACAATGTGAGTCCATATGCTCTGTTAGTTAGCACTGCTTTCGTATCTCGGAACCGTCAATAGAATATACGTTTTGACTTCTGCGATCGATGCAATAATATATACTCTTCTTCCAGGAATTCTATCAGGAATTCTGACCGTATTACAAGTTAGTTGACATTTGAGTGTAAATCAACATTATACGTACAACGTACACATGTACACGCACACATACACACACTCAGACAATATATATATGTGTGTGTGTGTGTGTGTGTGTGTATGCGCGTGTGTATCCATTCTAGCAACGATCTTGCTTACATCACCTGTATGTGGGTAACAAAGTAGGCAGCTCCAACAACACCCATTTCCTGTCCCTGTTGCTTGCAGCTCACCACCACAGGGCTTTGAGGTGGAGAGAAGAAACTAAAGCTTCAACAGATATTTGATTATACTAATTCTGGCACTGTGTAGTCCCCAGATAAACACACTTCGCCCTCCGTAAGGAGGTAGATTGCGGGACAGCTGAGGCTCAGAAGGGAGAAACAGTGGATAGCCTTAAGACTAAATTTGTCTGGACTTATATACTCTGTGTAAAGTATATAACCCTCCAGTTGTCGTAGATTAAAGAGTAGTTTCAGCCGTTGGAAGGAAGATAACTCATCCGTTTGAAAAGCCACATGATACCAGAGACCCGTGTGCTACTTTGTCAAAGTCCTGACAGAGCTTGCCCACCTAATTAGGAGTATAAGGTGGTTCTTAGACAGGAAGTAGTAACCACTGACGGCATAACCTCTGCCATCAATACCCTATATATGTTACACATCTACACCGCAGTGAGGAGAGGCTGGAATTCACAAAGTATATATCTGCAAAGGCGTATCAATCTGCCTGTCTTTCCGTCCGTCCGTCCGTCCATCCATCCATCCATCCATCCATCCATCTATCCATCTATCTATCTATCTATCTATCTATCTATCTATCTATCTATCTATCTATCCATCTATCTATCTATCTATCTATCTATCTATCTATCTATCTATCTATCTATCTATCTATCTATCTATCTATCTATCTATCTATCTATCTATCTATCTATCTATCTCGAATGGATTGTTGACAGATCGGCTCCAAGTAAGTTGGATTTATTTGTAGAAATAAAACTGTTTGTTGTTAAATATTTTTTGTCAAAGAGTTATTTAGCATCTTCTCCTTCAACCCAAGTAAATATTTTAATGCGATTGAATTTTCAAAATTAAAAAAATTTTCTACGATTTTCTTTATCCATCTTCTAAACGAAAATAGCTAAATCAAATGAAGAAGCCGCTCACATTGACTTCCCGCCAGTACCGAAGCCAGGGGTGAGGGAGGCTGAAAAGAACATCGTTTCGCTTGAACGCACAGACAAGAACGCCAGTCTAGCCGTAGAAGATATAAACAAAGTAAAGACAACGTTTACTACTATAAACAATGTCTCCACCACTGCCGACACCACCACCACCACCGCCACCACCACCGCCACCATCACCACCACATCTAACAAGAACACACAAAATAATTTTGCCGCAGCTTTAAAACTGAAGAAAAAAATGTTGTGTCCTTTTCGAAGGAAGAACTGCTTGCTTGCAAGACAATATTTAAAAAAGATGAACACATTATATAACTGCAAACACCGCAAAAAATCATTGAAGACATTAAAAAAACAAAAAAGAAACAAAAATAAAGAAACAATCATATATAAAACACTCAACTTCAAAAGAAGAGTTTTCGAAAGAGCTTCCCAGGAAGCAGTACAAATATGGTTAGGGTCGATATAGGTCTTTAAAATAAATTGCCAAGATCGAAGTTAGATTCGACAGTGAAGACAGAGCCGAAGAACTCAAGGATGCCCCTTCTTGTGGCTTCTGTACATATTGACTCTAGAGCCACTACTGCGGAAGTTGGCGACGTATAGGGACATTCCGCGAAAACTGGGATGCGGGACGAGGGTGTCTGCATACACGAACGACGTCAGCGTGATAGTGTCGAGCCACCGGTATAAGGCGGCGAGCTGGCAGAAACGTTAGCACGCCGGGCGAAATGCTTAGCGGTATTTCGTCTGCGTTACGTTGTGAGTTCAAATTCCGCTGAGGTCGACTTTGCCTTTCATCCTTTCGGGGTCGATAAATAAAGTACCAGTTACGCACTGGAGTCGATGTAATCGACTTAATACCTATGTCTGTCCTTGTTTGTCCCCTCTGTGTTTAGCCCCTTGTGGATAATAAAGAAATAGGTATATTGACCTGTTCGGCGTGACACTAAAAGAATACGAAGCGGTAACAGGAGCGAAAATTAACCGGGAAAAGTCTGTGGGCTTGCGGTCCGGCACCTGGAGAAGCAAGCCCAAGTCTTCTGATAGCGTCTCCGTCGTAGGAGGCTGCACCGACGGACCGGTTAAATTGCTGGTTGTCTGGTTAAATTGCTACGGACCTCCAGATGGAGAAGAACTGGGAAAAGATAACGAGTAGGGTGGCCACTCTCATCCAGCAATGGGCCTAGAGGAAGCTATCCCTAAAATGTCGGGTGGAGGTGGCCAACGCGTACATCGCATCCGTCATCGATACCGTCTGACTGCCGTGCCTTGTCCCGACTACCATCACCAAACAGGAACGCAATCTCTTCCGCTTTTTGTGGAAGGGAAGCGTTCCGATGGTTAGGCGATCCATTTGCTGTCAACACTCGCTAAATGGAGGGCTGGGCATGCCGTGGTTGATGATGCGCACACAAGCGCTGAGACTGCTACATCGCCGGTGCCTTATAGACGACAGTGAACAGGTGTGGTCGCCTTTTGAGAGGCGGGCCTTCCCGCAGCTCGTCTCTTTGGCCGAAATGCAGTCGTAGATCAAACAGAGATCGAGGCTAGGCGAATGGCACCGCGAGTGCCGCCTTGACCTCAAGCAACTCAGCTGCCCGGGACCAAACTTGTGGGACTTCAATTCCACGAAGACGTTATATAGAGGATTAGTTGAAGGGAGGTGCGACGACAATTCTCGGCGAAAATCTGGGCATCGACGAGGAAAACCTGACCAGAGATGCCTGACCTGGCAGTGCTATCGGGAAGCATTGCCCGTTCGGGATAAGCTCTACAGGCACGGTTCCAGATACACCGGACCCACTTGCCCGAGACGCGGTCAGAGCGACGAAACCGTTCTGCACGTACCCGTACAATGTCCAGCCATTTCGAACCTGTGAGCATATGCCGAACTGCTGCTGTCGCGTGTGGGACGAATTCGGTTGTCAACTGAGTCTATTGGGAATATTGTCCCGTCAGCTGCCCTTAACCGGGAAGGCAAGGTAGTTTTCATCGTACTGGTGCCCATGGTAAAAGAATATGTGTGGTGGACCCGAGCGAGAGATTTAGAGACAAACACTTTACTCTCTGGCCAATCGCTTATCAACCTCTTCAAGTATCACTTGAAAAGGAAGGTGTGGATATAGAGATATGTTATGTCTCATGAAAGATGTCTCTATTGAAGTAAAGTGCAAGTTAAACTAACTGTTCAAACTATAAAGACTGGCGAAATCACTTATATGAGTTGAAGGTATGTTTCTGCCAGTGTTTACATTTGTAAGATCGCTCTATAAGTGTGTTAACAAGGTGATTCTTAGAGAAGAGAATATGGAGTTGCAAATGTTACAAAATCCCTTGCCCTTATCGTAAGGGAAAGATATGGACAGGATGAACCAATCAGAAACATATGTTGAAAGTAAAAGAATTTTAATAACATCTTCGTTCAACTCCATTTATTTACTTATACTACACAAATTACTGCACATTAACCTGGAATTTCTACCTTTGAATAGGCCGCTTCATCCGTGTTACTTGCGGGAATTTTGCTACCCTGGTAACTGTTTATTGAATTTTCAAAGTTAACGGTAAACAAAGGATAATTCATTCATCCATTTATATATATATATATATACAGTGTTTTTATGTGACTATACATATATGTAGGTATGAGTGTGTACTTTATGTGATATAGAACTAACGAACGGACAAAACACAGACTGTTCAAATATTCTCTCGACAATTCACAACAGACAAAAAATAATAATTTGGGAGAAGAAATGTAGCTGATTTTCCCCAAGAGAATTATTAAAGTTAGGTAATGTATCTATAATCATAAGACTAATTTTGACCGTTGCTCTCGGGTCTAAGATATAATCAATAAATACATTACATATTATTTGACATATGCCTAGTTCTTTAATGGTAGTCTAACGCTATCTCTCTATCTATATATTCACGTACACACTTGAATATATGTACTTATGCAGATACGCACACATGCATATATTCATTTACATACATGGACATATCTATATATATGTGTGTGTGTGTGTAGGTATTTGTGTGTAGGGTTAGTGTATGCGTGTGAGGCTGCAAGTTGTCAGGCCAATCAGAATTCTGAATGAGAATTTAACATATTTAATTTATGACCGTTTGACAGTGTTGCTCGTCGGACGCATCATTTGGGATCACACACATACGCACACACACACACACACATACATACATACACGCACGCACACACACACATATATTTATATGTGTGTGTGTGTGTGTGTGTGTTTCTATACTTGCCTATGTACATATATGGATGACATCATGTTACCATCTTTTGGTAAATTCATCAAAACCAGCGAAAAGCCGCTAAGCAGTTTTCCCGGTGTGCTACGGAATCTGCCAGCTCACCGCCTTTATAATAATAATAATAATATAATAATAATAATAATAATAATAATAATAATATAATAATAATAATCAGAAGAAGAAGAAGAAGAAGAAGAAGAAAATGAAGAAGAGGAGGAATGGTTTCAAATTTTGCCACAAGGGCAGTAATATTACGGCGGGGAATGACTCGTTTTCATCGATCCCCAGAATTCAAATGGTACTTATTTTCCGAGTCGACCTCGGAATTTGAACGCAAAGGCAGACGAAACACCACGAAAAATCTCACCCAGCCTGACAACAATTCTACAAGCTAAGCGCATTAGTAATGATGATAATAATAATAGTGATAATAGTAATAATAATAATAATAATAATAATAATAATAATAATAATAATAATAATATAATAATAATAATAATAACAATAATTACAATAATAATAATAATGATAATAATAACAATGATAATAATAATGATAATAATAATAATATAATAATAATAATAATAATAATAATAATAATAATGATAATAATAATAACGCTATTGAATTTTTCAGCATTGGTGAATATAATATTCTTTTGTCTGCTTCCCAAATATTTTTTAATATAATTCTCAAAGCAAAATTGTGATAAAACAAAATATAATATATTTGAAACACGTCTTTCATATTTTTTGTCACTGTCTTTCAAAAGAAACTTCCAGTTTTGTTGTTAGTCTGTCAAGTAGCAGAAAATACGAACGATTTCACAGAGAATAATGCATTCCTAATCACTTTGAAAGAAAATAAAATCAATTTCAGATGTTACTTTCAAGCTGTTATCTTCGAGCGACTCAAGACGGTTCCATATGAGCATATATATATACAGATGCATATATATACATACATACATACATATATATATATATATATATATATATATATATATATACATATATACAAATGCATATGCTTGCATTGCATACACACACACACAAAAACATATATATATATATGAACATGCATACATAAATGCAATCTTACGCACATAGAGTGAAACACAGAATGACAGGTATACACATGCACCCACAGCACATACACAGGCACCTATAAATATACACACATTTATAGTCTTCAGTCACCTACTAATCTACTATTGGCATATTTATTGTATAATTTCGTTCGTTTACTAATGTTAAATATTTACTCTCTGAATAGATCTGTCTGTATTTTTGTATTTATAGTTTTACTCATTATCGGAAATAAATATACCTATGTAGGTCAAGAACGGTGAGAAGAAAATAAGAAACATTTTTCACAGTAGAACAATCGACGTGTGCACACACACATACACACATACACACACACACACACACACATACACACACACATATATATATATATATATATGTGTGTATATATGTATGTATATAGGCATCAAAACATCACCCAGGGAAATATCGATTAACATCTCGATTTATTGATTCTTAGCAATGTTTCCGGTAAACTAATATTTCATTGATGGTAGTTTTGTAGATTTTTGTGTCTTTATATTTTCTCTTCGTCTTTCTTCACTGAAGTTCTTTTTCACTTTCTCTATATATTTCTTTGTTCACATATACGCAGATGCCCACGCACACACACGGAGCCATGTGCATAAGTATCTTTGCATGTATGTGTATGTGTATAAATATATGTGTTATATGTATAGAAACATATTTGTGTGTGTTTTTGAAATAGAAATTAACAGAAAAAGAAAAATACATACTTTTTTTTTTTTGTTAGGTGTAAAAGAAATAAAATGCTTCACAGGTCCGGAGTTTCGTGACACAGCCTTTAAAGAAATTGTCATAAATACACTAAGACTAGACAGAAATTATTTGTTTTTATTATACTTAAATTGTATCAAATATATTTTTCGAAAGTACTTGATATTGCACGATTAATTACTGAAGAATTAGCGTTTTAACCAACGTTTCAAAACTTTATTTCTTTCCACTGTGGTATAGCGTAAGACGTACTGTGTAGAAAACTTTTCGATGTAATTTACATCGTAACAATGACTGTGGATTTCATACCTATCATGGTTAAACTTGAGTTCAAATTAAGTAGAATCAGTTTTCGATTATTAAATGATATACAATAATGTACGCTAGTTGAATCGTTGTCAAATACTTGAAATGCTGATTACTTAAATGTAAGCAGAACATGATTTTAGTTAAATCGTTTTCTTAGTTCTTGCATCTTAATAAACATATGTTTTCCGCGGATTTCATTTCGATATTTGGGATTAAGAAAGCCCAGTCATATAAATCTGCATTCAAATCGATTCATTCGTATTATTTGGAAGTAACATTACATCTACAGAAAAAAAAATGCAAAACTTTGTTTTATAGAAATAAGAACTGTTCTTGATAACATCAGTGTATTCTGGAATTCATTACAATTAGATAATCTCAAGGGATGCTACTTCCATGCAGATGTGGAATCAATGCTGTGTTTCAGGTCCGCTGATTTGACATTCATTAGAAACCTGAAAAGAATGAACAATGGTGATTGCACACGTTCTAAATAACTGTTAAAAATAATCAAATTCGGGCAAAAATTGTCGGAGACGAATGCATTTTGCAGATCTCTGTTCAAGTGTTACGCATGAATTTTTTATAGATACACTTCTACAGATACCTGCGCAAACATATATACAGTTCAACAGTTCAGTAAAAATCTTAATCAGTCTCCTTTATACGGCTACGTGTATTTGCCCATTTCGCTTTCAGAATGCTATATGAAATTATGATAGATGAAGTAATCAATGTGTAACTTCTAGTAAATTCCTGTTGAGAGAAGGGGCTTCACAAATAACTCTAAACATATTACAATGTAATTTACAAATTTCACATGAAGAAATCTGTGAAATAAATAAGCTGTAAACCTTTGAGCAGCCAAATTGTTTATAGAAATTATAAGGGAGCATAAGAGGCCCATTATAGAATTTGTAGAAGGAACCAACACAACCCATATAATTTCCTGATGAAAGAGGCTTTAATTGTCGGAAACTAAATGTATCTGTATTGAAAGTGGGGTACATGATATTCAATCCAATCATATTTGAAAGCCAAAACCCCCTACATTTAATAATAATTTTGAGCAAATGTAATGGGAACGTTACAAGTAATCCGAATAAACATTAAGACTCTGAAATGCTGATAATGTTTAATTGTGTATAGAAAAATGCTTGAGAGCTTAAAGGTACTTCTAACAATTGTCTCACTATTGTATACACTGAAATAATAGTTCTCCGCACCGAATATATAAATGTAATTGGACCGACTAATCCGTAATACCTTGTGTATTATCTGTACATCATTTACATGTATGCTTTATATGTCTGCCATATTCTAAGAATTTTTATAATGTCACATTTTCCATAAACCCTGCAGCAGAAAGTCATGAAAGTCAAGGCAACTCTTTAAAAATATTCATTTTATCATTCTAGATTTTTAGGTATATATTGAAATTTCAAGCTATATCTTTTAAAAACGCAAATTTTGTAAAAGCCTTACCATAATAATATACTTATGTACAAAGGGTCTGTTAATTTGGAACTCGTGTATACATCTATATCACACTCCAATATCAGTATTATTAGGAACATCATTGATACATCTTACTTTAAAGGTATAACACCGCTATCCTAGATAAGACCTTAGATCATCCATTATTCTTAGATTTTAAATTAAAGGTGCTTACCGGCTTTCCAATGCAACGTTTCCCCACTAACGTACAGATCAAGATGTCGTAGGTAGATTTAAAGCCTACTATGAGCAGAGAAACAATGAAAGGTGTAGAAGAGAATCCGCAACTCAGAAACATTTATGAAGACACTAATGAAAAAATATCTCTGTGGATGTTTTGACGGAAAGTCGAAGACGGTCCCAAGGGACGAGACCGACACCGTTATGCCATTGGTGGTGGTAGTGACCGTTATCTTCATACGTTGAAGCATGATGCTTGTTCTGTTATTGGCCAAAATGTAACCCCATTACTTTCGGCTGTCTGAAAAATGGAGAACAAGGTACTTTTAATTTCCTACTGAAATGTATAGCGGATAAAACAGATCGTATATTAGGAATTACTTA
>NC_043013.1:30221537-30224037 GCF_006345805.1 Octopus sinensis
GGCTACATTTAATTGAACAATGCAATCATTACATCAATTTAAATGCAAGGCTATCATCAGTTGCACAAATAAATACATAGAATTTTAATTTGTCGGACACATTAATAGATTTTACTCAAATACTTTAACAGAGCAAAAAAGATGGAAGAAATCCATGTTGTCACTATTGTAGCTAAGACTATACTACACTTTCAAGAAATGCATGAAGCTTACTGGGTTCATATCTTGTAAAGGACTGTGGTTCATTTTTAATTTATTAGTCTTTTTATCAAGTACTAAATCTAAGACTAGAGGACTGTGTCTGTTTAGAATGAAGGGCAAAATTGAGTTGACAGCTCATGGCTAGGTATGGTCATAAATATTGTCCAGATTTCAGGAGTAGTATAAAGAATCTGTCTTTAAATGAGGCTGGGTAGGGGGGACACCAAATCCTGATGTCAATAATCAGTTAATGGGGGAAACGCCAATAAAACCTGTGAATACAGAAGAATTTTTGTTCATGGAGTACTATGGGTGATTGTTTATAAACAATATTGTTTTGTATACTGATAAAATTTAAGATTATCAAAAATGATATCATAACCAAAATAGATAAAATGTGTATATTTATATATCAATTTTCAACATTAAAAAGGAAAGATTACAGAGAATCAGTTTAATATTCATTCATAGATTTAATTATTTAATTATTAGGTGATTTCTATAAAGACTGCTTTGGGCATTTACTTATGGAATACTGGAAAGGCAAATATGCTATCGATATATTTATTATAAACCAAGAATGAAAAAAAATGTATTGTGTACAGATACACATACATATTTATCTATGTGCACAAATGCACACATATACAAATATGTATACGTTTGTATGGATATAGTATAACAATCTCGTACATACTTAAGTAACTAGAAAGTATCTCTCTCTATCTAAGAACAGTAACAACTTATTGGGATAACAGGTTAGTAGGTAAGGATATGAAAGTAAGAATACAAAATAATAAGAAGTTACATAAACTGATAAGAAATATATATAATTATTATCATTATATCATCTAATACTGAAGTAGGTCGAACGGAAATATATCCCGGCTGCGGATGACACCAGGTCGCCCAAACTGTGTCAGTGCTCTACTCAACACTTCAACACACTAATCAGCATATAACCATTAGTTCAAAATATTAAGTATATATATACACTTGAACCTTGTGAGGGGCATTATGCCAGTAATAATAAACACAAGCACTGGTTCGGTCCTTTATTGATATTGTTAGTTAATGGGTTAGTTACACCACTAACAAATTTATTGTTTTCTTTTACTAGTTAGGTTCATTAGTATTTCTTTTAACACATGAATTCACATCAAGAATCTTGCAAACCAGATAGAAATATGAACTGTATATATATATATATATATATATATATGTGTGTGTGTATGTGTGTGTGTGTGTGTGTGTGTGTGTGTGTGTGTGTGTGTGTGTGTGTGTAGATTGATAGCTAGATAGTTATACGGACATACACGTTCTTAGATTGAAACTGAAGCCATTTTTGTAATGGACAACTGGATATACATTAGTTTTCGATTCTTATATTTTGGTCTGTTTTAGTTTAGAAAGATTTTAATCGTGTCTTCTTATCGCAGACAATAAAATTAAGGGAATATTTCTCCAATTGAAACAAATAAATTTTCAGACAATATCCTTATTTTTTCTTTCTATTTCACTCTTTATAATTTTGTAGTGAACACAATCCGAACGCTATATAATTACGTACTAAACTATTTAAATATATATCGCAATATTCATATTATCACGATTTCGAATGTTGTTGTTCTTGTTAATGTTATTTCGTGTCGAGTTAATTTGCTATTTGATTTAATTTAATGCTTGTATATTTGCGTATGTTAACAGGTAATAGTTAAATGTTTATAGTTCCATTAACATACGTGTGTGCGCATGCTCGCAAACATGTATGTGTAAATGTATGCGTATGTGTGTAATTATGTTTCTGTGTGCAAATATGAGAATATATATGTATGTGGTGGTATAATATATAACCGATATGTATCTACGTGTGTAATAACTCCTTTTAATTTACTGATTTATTACGATTCGTCTGTTCTAATTTGTATTATGGCTGATGCCATGCTGTTCGTGGTTATTATAGTGGAGTCGCAATGGCCCAGTGGTTACGGTAGAAGAATAGCGGTCGTAGGATCACGGTTTCGATTCCCGGACCGGGCGTTGTGAGTGTTTATTGAGTGAAAACACCTAAAGCTCTACGAGGCTTCGGCTTTCACCACAGCTTTCTCTCACTATTTCTTCCTGTTTCTGTTGTACCAGTATTTCAAAGGGCCAGCCTTGTCTCACATTGTGTCACGCTGATTCTCCCTGAGAACTACGTTTTGTGTCTGTGGAGTGTTCAGCGACTTGCACGTTAATTTCACAAGCAGGCTGTTCTGTGTTCCGTTGATCGGATCGACTGGAACACTCATCGTCTTAA
>NC_043013.1:30226537-30259037 GCF_006345805.1 Octopus sinensis
GCTCCAGCATGTCCACAGTCAAATTACTGAAACAAGTTAAAGATTAATAGAGTATTAAACAATATTGCGAGAGCATCATCTCCTAATACACTATTAAAAAACAGGTAAGGGATATTACATAATGTAGTCCTTAATATCATAGGCATTGTATGCAGAAGTATGGAATACTACCACTTGAGATACCTTTGATCAGATTTCAAGTAGGAAATGAGGTTTAACACAATACTAATTTGTTACAATTATTTTAGTTCTGAAAGTGAGTGCCTGGCTACGTTTTGATCTTAATATATAGCTCGTGAAATTTCCATGTGAATAATTTGCCATATAGTGAAATTAGTAATTCAAAGTTACAGTGGTTGACAATAAAATTACACCACAAATATTTGGGTTAAACACAAAACAGTAGATTTGGTGTATTCCAATTGAAATATCAGTTTTTCGAAACAAAAAGTAAATACATAAATGAAATTATGCAAAATAATTTAATCAAAATATACTCCATTACGCTCGATTGTTTTCTCCAAAGTGACAACGTGATATGAAATTAGATGTCCCTTTTAACAGCAGCAAAGAAATAATTTTTCTGTTGTCTGAGATTAAAAACAGGTCAAATGCTCCAACTACAGTTCATTCAATTTACGTTCATTATATAAAAGTTCAATAAATACAGTTATATATATATATATATATATATATATATATATATAATATATATGGTGTGTGTGTGTGTGTGTGTGTGTGTGTGTGTGTGTGTGTGTGTATGTGTGAGGATGTTTGTGGGTCTGTAATTTTCCCGCCAGCATCGCTTGACAACCGATGTTGGTTTGTTTCCGTACCCGTAACTTAGCGGTTCGGCAAAAGAGAACGATAGAATAAGTACTAGACTTACAAAGGAAAAGTTCTGGGGTCGATTTGCCTGATTAAAGGTGGTGCTCCAGCATGTCCACAGTCAAATTACTGAAACAAGTTAAAGATTAATAGAGTATGAAACAATATTGCGAGAGCATCATCTCCTAATACACTATTAAAAAACAGGTAAGGGATATTACATAATGTAGTCCTTAATATCATAGGCATTGTATGCAGAAGTATGGAATACGTACCACTTGAGATACCTTTGATCAGATTTCAAGTAGGAAATGAGGTTTAACACAATACTAATTTGTTACAATTATTTTAGTTCTGAAAGTGAGTGCCTGGCTACGTTTTGATCTTAAATATATAGCTCGTGAAATTTCCATGTGAAATAATTTGCCATATAGTGAAATTAGTAATTCAAAGTTACAGTGGTTGACAATAAAATTACACCACAAATATTTGGGTTAAACACAAAACAGTAGATTTGGTGTATTCCAATTGAAATATCAGTTTTTCGAAACAAAAAGTAAATACATAAATGAAATTATGCAAAATAATTTAATCAAAATATACTCCATTACGCTCGATTGTTTTCTCCAAAGTGACAACGTGATATGAAATTAGATGTCCCTTTTAACAGCAGCAAAGAAATAATTTTTCTGTTGTCTGAGATTAAAAACAGGTCAAATGCTCCAACTACAGTTCATTCAATTTACGTTCATTATATAAAAGTTCAATAAATACAGTTATATATATATATATATATATATATATATATATATATATATGCATATATATATAAAATAGTAAAAAGTGAAAAAACTACAGAAGGCTTGATTTAAAAGGTTAAAAAATATATATTTGAGTCATTATGTCAGAAGAATGCTAGAACATTTTTTCATACAGTGATATAGTTTTTGAAGAAATTACCGGTTTCGTGTTAACTTTTCAAATTTCTCAAAACATCGTGTTATGTCTTCGTTATGAAGTGAAAAGAAGAGTTCCAGGTAAGGGGAGGTAATAAGTGATTTCTTCCAGTGTAAGGGAGATAATCGCTTTATATTTCTTGTGCCTTTTATTTAATGGGGTGAGATTCTCTGTATAAGAATGTTAGAGTGGTTAAGTTTGGGCTTATATTTTTCAATGAAGAATGTTTCCTTGTTTAGTCTAATTTGTGTTGGTGTTCCAATAGCACATTGATAAAATGGAAAGATTAAAAATTGTGGTAGTAGTTGCTTTGCGCATTTCTCAATATGCTCACCAAAGGGTATCATTCTGTATTCTGGGAATGCAATCTGTTGTCGATGCAGTGTGCATCTACGTCTGAGGAATAGTCCCGTGGACCCCACGTAGTTTTGGTGGCAGCCCGAGCATCTTATGACATAAATTATGTTTTCAGAAGCACAAGTAAAATTAAATTTGATCTTGAATTTTTGTCCCTCTTTGAAGAGGAATTCTGATCCTTCTAGAAGGTTTGGGCATGTTGCGCAGTTTGGTCTACCACATTTTTTTACATTTGCATCCGTAATTTCAGAAAACAATTTTGCCTTTGTGAAAATCTTTTTAAGTGATTTAGGTTGTTTGTAGCTTTTAATGATTTTATGTATGTTTAGAATTTCCTTTAATTTGGGGTCCTTATGAAGTATTGGTAAATTCTGGGTGATGATGGAGAAGGCTTCTTTGTTTCTGGGGTTGTATGTGGATATGTAAGGCAGTATTTTCGGGGAAGGTGTGTTGTGTTCAAAGTTTCTATGTCGATTTCTGTTGCACGTCTGATCCCATCCTCTATGAGTTGAGCTGGGTAGTGTCTGTCAATTAGAGTGTTTTTAAGTTCTTGTAGTCTAAGGTTCCTGGTATTTTGTTCTGACACTATTGTGCATATCCTTCTTGCAAGGTTGAAAGGGATGTTTGTTTCAGTGTGTCTTGGGTGGCATGAATCAAAAAGTAGGTATTGTTTAGCGTCTGTGGCTTTGTAAAAAATGTCTGTTTCTATTTTAAGGTTAATTTTTTAAATTAGTATATCTAAGAATGGAAGCTCCTTTTGGTTGTATTCCATTGTGAATTGTATATTTGGGTTGATGCTGTTCAATAGGTTTTTGAATTTTAGGAGTTTATCTGTGTTTTCATTCCAGAGTATAAAACAATCGTCCAGGAATCGTTTCCAATTCTTTTTTATGTATTGAGAGAGGGGGTTTCCAAAGGTCGATAAAGATTCCTGGCAAACAATTATTTCCAGGTAGCCCATTGTTAGGTTCGCAATGACTGGTGCTGCCCTTGTACCCATAGCAATTCCGGATTTTTGACGGTAAAATGTAATGTCAAACATGAAGTGGTTATTACGTAGGATGAATTCAACCGATTAATAATGAATTCTTTACTGATCTTTTTGGTATTTCTTCCGAAGCTTTGTTTATCAGGAATCTTTATCGACCTTTGGAAACCCCTCTCTCGATACAATCTTCGGTAATTTACGGTATTTTCCTGCAATTTCCGGTGTTTTCCGGATATTTCCGATAATTTCCGGTAATCTCCGGCTATTTCCGGTAATCTCCGGCTATTTCCGGCAATCTTCGGCAATTTCCGGTGATGTCCAACAATCTCCGGCAATTTCCGGCAATGTCCGGCGATTTCGGCAATATGCGGCAATCTCTGGCAAACTTTTTTGGAAAAGTTTTATGAAAATTTTTCCCAAAAATTTTTGAAAATTCTTTTGAAAATTTTCCTGAAAATAATTTGAAAACTTTCCCCCAAAACTTTTGAAAACTGCTGGTATATCCGGCAAACTCCGGTAATCTCCGGCAATTTCCGGCAATCTCCGGTAATTTCCGGCAATTTCCAGCAATCTTGGGCAATTACGAGCAATCTCCGGTAATTTCTGGCAATCTCCGCCAATTTCCAGCAATTTTCGGCAATGTCCAGCGATTTCCGGATTTACCCGGCAATTTCCGGCAATCTCTTCTTTTAAAATTTTTTGAAAATTTTTCCCAAAAACGTACCTCAAAAATTTTTGAAATTTTCCTAAAAAGTTTTCCCCAAAACTTTTTGAATATTGTCCTCAAAAATTTTTAAATCTTAAAAGTTTTCACCGAAACTTTAACCCAAAAATTTTCACCAACAATTTTCCGAAAATTTTCCCTAAAACTTTTTCCAAAATTTTCACCGAAAATTTTCCCCAAAACGTTTTCCAAAATATTAGCCAAGTTTAGAATAATTTCCTAAAGAAACATAATTAACGGCCTACATTGGTGTTTTAGAAGACATGTGGTTATTGAACATGTTAATGAAACATTAAAAATTAATGGGAATGGGGAATTGTAGATCAGATATATAGAGAGTACACCAGTTTTGGTATCAGTCAATGCACGCACACATATGAATATACATATATATATATATATATATATATATATATATATATATATATATATATATATTTCTATATATACCTATATACGTACATATGTATGTATAAGTATATATAAATATATACATATATACATATAATATGTATATACATATGTATATGCATTTATATGCATTTATAATATATATATATGTATGTATGTCTCTCTGTCTGTCTAAATATATATATATAGATATTTTTACATCTTCGAATGAAAAAGCTTTGGTCCGGTCGAGCAAAGGGAATGAGAATGTATCGTATAAGTTCACCGTTGTAGTGATTAGCATATAGTTTTATCGGACGTATTCTTGAATAAGATAATGATATATATACATTCAATATCGTTACAGTGTTCCTTATGTCAGAGGCTGAATACGTTACTCTTCTCAATTTAGTTTTCTTTCATATTGTACACGGATCACGTTCTTCAAGAATTGAGGTTGCATACAAAATTTTAACTGGAATGTCCTTTTGGACATGCAGTTACCTTGCAACAAATGACATGACTCTTCTGTCACAAATGCAAACACACTCACACACACACACACACACATATATATATATATAATATATATATATATATATATATATATATATATTATATATATATATATATATATATATATATATATGTATATATATGTATATATATGTATATATATGTATATATATATGTATATATATATGTATATATACATATATATACATGTGTGTGTGTGTTTGAAAAAGGACTTCGTAGGTAGTTCTAATCAGCTGTATTTAGTATTTAAACATTTTTTCAATAAAAATTAAACTTTTTAGAATTACCAGTGGAGTCATTCGTTTTTTTTTCAAATGTACCGAACTGTACCAAAGATCATACACCACTTATAGATATGCATATAATATATGTATATATAATTACATTAACCAGATCATCGTATATACCTATACACCCACTGGTAACAAAGCTTTTCATTGTATTTTTGTAGATTTCATATTATCCTACGTTGCTTGGCCGGCAGGATAACGTTACCTCTAAGGGAGACAATACTGTGCCCCTGGGGTACCCATTTACAGTTGCGTAGACTGCGGCAGTGTGAAATGAAAGCATATGCCCTGTAAGAAAAAAAGGACCGTTAACATAGAGAAGGTAGATTCATTTGTCGCCTTGGTTGGTGTTATCGCCTTTTTCGGGAATTTCCTGTCAATATAATTATCTATTAAATTCTTTATTGTTTTTTACTGTTTTCAATTATCAACTGCATCAATGTAAATCGTCATTGTCCTTTTTCTATGTATAGTCCAATATATGTGTTGCAACCCTTAAGGCCAATGAAGTATTATTAACCTCCTCTCCTCCTCCTTCGTCTTCTACCTCCTCTTTCCCCTCCTCCTCTTCCGCCTCCTCCTCCTCCTCGCCATCATTGTTATCATTATTATTGTGAAAGACAGCGAGCTAGCTGAATCGATAGTACGCCAGACAAAATGCTGAGCAAACATTTCGACCGTCTTTAAGTCCTGAGTTCAAAATTCCGACGAGAATTTTGTATTGCTTCTTGAAAGCACGAAATAGATTTTTAAATAATAGAATAAATTTGTAATAGTCACGCCATATGTCACTCAATAACTGAAGACAAACTGCACGAGTGATATCAAAGTTTTCCCCCAAGCCAAAAATGCTGATAGATCAAACCGGAGAAAACAATTTGTAGACAGTGATTGCAATGAGATTTGGTGAATGTCAGGGGGAAATTCGATTCTATGTAGGGAAAAGTTTATCATTTCTATACGCGTGGTTTTCCCATATTTGCCATTTTCCCCATTTTTGCTCCAAGGATTTAACTTGTCTTGATATACTTTCTTTTTATCGCATCCAACTTTAATAAAATATTTAAATAACCTTATTGTCAGAAAACCATTTTTAAGAGACATATTTTGCGTTGTATACTCGGGCCCTCGACAGCAATAAAAATACTTCCCGTCCTCCTCCTCCTCCTCCTCTCTACTGCCAACACATACTCTATATATGTTAATATTTTTTAAAAACTTTTTATATGTATACTTAGATATGTCTTTGTTAACCACAAACTAAGCTGGCTATGGTTCTATGGTTCTATATTTCTTATCGTTTCGTGAAAAATATTTAGAGAATTATTTTTCGACAGCTAACCAGCTGAATAGGGGGAAATGGTAGTGGAGGTGATTTTGTGACGTTGAAAATAGAACCTAAGTGTAAATGACATTTTGACTCACGAACAAAATCTCTTCTCTGAGATTCCGAACTCTGAACATTTACCCCATAGCAGCGTGTCGAGAGGAAATACCACTAAAAACGCCAAAAACAACATGTCAATCAAAGACAACAGCAATAAACTATCTACTACTACCAACAACATTACTAACAATGATAACTCAACTGTAGTACGCTGAGGAACAAGAGCATCGCCAATACTGATGCTGCTCATTCTTAAAATATTACCATACCACTACGTCTGTCACCGCGTAAGGTGGCGGGAGCACCAGTTCTATAAATGTCAAATCTTTTGTAGAAACTGTCAAGTAAATCTACTTGTATAGATCATAAACATACACAGTTTAGGAATTCTCAACAGCTACTTTAAACAGGCGAAACATACACAGTTTAGGAATTCTCAACAGCTACTTGAAACAGGCGAAATATGATTGAACCACAAATATGGCGACTGAATTGCTTAAATACGGAAACAAAAGCAGGTGACCCTAGAAACGAGGAAATGTTTATCACTATCAATAAAGATGACATTTCTCAATCGTCAGTCACCGATAAAACTTCTAAGTTTGTAAAATTACGACTGAAGAAATAGTATCTACACCACCAATATTCGCGCTACCATCACCGTTGTCACCATAACCATTACAACTACCAAAACAAGCTACCACGTCACCACTACCGTCGCCTCCACCACCGTCGCCTCCACCCCTATTATCGCCACCACCACCGTCACCACATCAATAACAACCGAAACTTATCAAAGAGCAACAATATCAACAATGACGGGCACGCAAAATGACAAAGTTTCCAGTGCCAGCGACCGAGAAATTAACCAAAGCCCCTACAATAGCAACAACAGAAAAAATAAGGTTCTGTTACTGCAGTCGAGAGCGACATTTCCAACATCAATAAAACAATGAAAGCAGTCCTAATTCAGATGTACACCTCACGGTTCTACTGGACGTCATCTTATAACGAAGACAAGATTTCTGGACTATATGCATTGCGTTACATAGTTATATCACAACTGTCTCGAGTGAAAGCATATCATCTATCTGATTTGCTTTGTGTGTCGTCAGAATACGCAGGCAGTGAGAGTTACTAGAGCTAAAATACCTTCCAGCACAATATATAACCTTGTACTTATATTATAAAATAATAATAATAGTTTCAAATTTTAGCACGTAACCAGCGATTTTGGAAAATTGCAAGACAATTACAACGACCCTAATGTTCAAATTGTACTTATTTTATCGACCAGAACTAAAATCGACCTGGGCAGAATTTTAACATCAGAACCTAACGACGGACGAAATGCAGCTAAGCAGTTTGCCTGGCGTGCTAACGACGCGGCCAACTCGCCGCTTTAGGTTAATTCTATATGTTGACAACTGAACTCACTGGATATCTTATAGTATTTTCAGTGGGTCGAAATTTTCAAATAAGTTACATATATACGTAGTTGTATATTTCAATAGTTTCCAGAGATTGAACAAGATGTTTAAACTTATATAATACCCTCATAAATCTAACAAAATAATTCAAGCGAAAATTATTTCTATATTTCCTCAGATTCAAGTCTATAATTTAAAAGCTGTGTATATCACAAATGTAACTTGAGAAATATATAAATGTTGCTAAATAGTGAAATCATTTTTTTACATATTTTTTTTGTGTATGTTAATTATATTACGTGTTTATTCATTCACGTCACGTTCATGCCGCTGACGTTGAGATGCAATTAGTGAAAAAATAAATAACCGAACTGTGAGAGTCATTATTATGGAGTAAACTTATATATAAGACATGAATGCAGCTCTGGAAGTTAACGAAGTTCTGGCTAATTATACAGTGCAATCGTGATTTGAAAACTTATTTACATATAAATGCACTCTACTAATGAGACGTAAGTGTATTCGCCGTGTACGCTACACCGCTTTTTAGCAATATTATTTAGTTCGAGCTGTTTCTATCCTCTTATTATTTATTGTTCAGCCGGGTTGACATCGTTGTTGTTGAACTTCAGCATGAATTACTGATGAGAAGAAAGTGGGTTGGTGTGTATAAGAGATAAAGTATTAAAGAATTGACCTAAGTGTTTTGTTCCCCGTTTTTGATTGAGTGGATAACAGTTGCAATCACCTTATTATGACTGCTGTCGAGTGGACCTTGGAGGTGTTTTATTATATCTTGCTAATTACGTGTCGTCAAATAATCCTCGTATAGAGACAGCGAAAGAAGACGCGTGTAATTGGGTTACTAGCAGTAACATGTTGATATGTGACATTTTGTTAATAATTATCTAATTAAAAATGAAAGCTAAAGTATTTATTAGTCTATATTCTCTAGTCCTTGATATATCCGTGCTGCATTGTAATATTGACCCTGCTCTCTTTGCAAATGGCAATTAACTTTTTAGGTCTGAAGTATTTCCTCGCTCTGAAATATCATTATATTCTTTGAGCTTTAGCGTTACTTTCATTAGCTAGAAGAGTCATTGACATATTGATTCTTGCGACATCACCATCTGACTATCGCTCCAAGCACTCTGAATTCTACAAGTGTCACGAAGCGTGTGTGTTAAGGAATTGTGTTTTCTTTCGATAAGAATCTAATAACGTTTATGCGATTGGAAATGCTTTAGGACATCAACCCGGTTATAACACAAACATGACTTACACAGACTTGACTGCCAGAGACGATAGAGGATTGCATAACACGTCGGCGGATTAGGCTTGTATCCAGTCATAGCAAAGCTCAATGAAAATAGCAAAGTTTCTCAGATCATAACCGTGTGGTCCACCAGATGAATATATACACGATAAGGCAATATAATGCAAAATAAAATCAATAACATTATTGAATATGTTGTTAGTAAGAATTACAGAGTTTATCTCTACTTGTGGGTACAACCTGATTTCTGACATTGACAGATTTCGTTAAGAATAGCCCCCGTATTTCTAGCTTTATATGAAATAACACCAAATGAAATGTCATTGTAATAAATAGGTTATGCCTTTTTAACATGGACTCAACAAAAAGCCTGATAAATTCGATGAGAAACACAAGTTTAATACACTTTCAGAAAACACATTTTTAAATCGGCAAAATCTATGTTTCCTAAGAAATATTGTGAAGACAATCCTAATTTATGAATTCTTAAAGAATTAAGAAATTATATGAGAAAGTTATTGCAAACACACCTGTAGAAACTGGGACTAATGAACATTGATTATTTCATACTTCCAGAAAATAGTAGGGTAGTGTAGTAGATACTGTAGTTCTTTTTCCCCATTTTAAGATACCTTGAGGGGTACAAAAACAAAAGTAATATCTCCTGCATGAACATTTTCTCAGAGTTGTTGCATTTTTACTCCTTAGCTCATCACGGATATCTGATATTTCGACAAAATATCAAGTGTATGTTACAACACGTATCATGAAAATACTATTGATAATTCCAGTCACAAACCTAAGTTGTTACAGCTTGTATGATACATTTGTGAGGTTTTAGTGTATTTCTTTATCTTGCAAGACAGACAGTGTGTCCACGTGAAGCTCACATCACCTTTCCAGTTCGAACTATCTAAGCCAAGTGAAATAAGACAACAGCATAGTCGTGTAGAATGATCAGAAAGCATGCTTCGCTTTTGTAAAGTTGTATGATAACACACTTGATGCTGCTCTTATAACTAAACCCCCAACAATCTCCATCCTGTAGAGTTATACTAAGCAACTTGTAACTGTTTGAGAAGGCCTGGGATATCATTGCAGCAAAGAAAAATTGCTTGACTTTTAAACAAAAGTTCATTAAAATCTGCTCCCGCGTTCTGAAACATGATTTTTGCAGAGCTTTCAAGAAGATTTATTTCATTTCGTCTAGAGGCTAATAAATTCGCTGCTTTCTTGGAGAATGCCTATTCACGCGCCAAGTTATTCAGTTCCGCCTGATTTAAACGATGACGAGATGATGGATGTTTGGCATTAGATGAAGAATCTCCGGAATTTGAGACTATTTCTTCAAACTCTTGACATATTTTACTACTTTCATTGGCGGGGAAGCTTACCGACCAAAAGCCGTAGGTCGATTTGTACATGGAATACTTGGACAGGAGATCATACGTCAGCTTTTTCTTAATATATTTAATGTTAACTAAGCAAAAATAGCAGTCAGCCGTGTGGTTCTCTAGCACTCACAAAATCATAGAAACTCTAAGAGGTAGACACTTAGGTTTTCCTTGTACTCAGTTACGGAGACATTCCTCGCAATTTTGACACACTGTGGAGACCTGATTGGTGCCTTGATCACGAAGGTGAACGTCAAAACGGGCCTTTTAGTCACATCTCACAAACTTTTTCATATTACACCTTTGACGAAGAAGTGTGTAGTAACCACGTAACAAAAAGGCATTGGAACTATTTATGCAATTATGTCTACTTGACAGAACTGACGGAACAAAAGAAAATTTATTCCAAATCCCTCAAATGTACCAGTATCGAAAAAATACATAAATTTCAACTAGTATAAAATGTAAAGCATGCAGGCAAAAACCGATTTAAAATTTTAAACCAGCGTTGAAAAACTACTTAGAATCAGTTGAAAAAACCCCATGCAACTGTAAATGAGAGAACATGGTTCCCGCGTGTAATAGATAACCCTTCTCGAGTTATGTTAAGTATTGCTAGACATACACTGTACACTAGAGGATTTCTGATTTATGTACACACCATGTGTAGCAAATAGCATATACAGCATCTAATGAATATAATTATCGATGTGATTTTCTTACCTTTCTAAAAAAACACACTAATTGGCTTCTTTTGGTAATATTTTTAATACGTACTTAATGTATGATAAACGTTATTTTTCATAATTAAATATTTAGAACAAGTCGTATGAATACAGCAATGCTCACAGCTGCTTACTTTTAAAAATATTGTTAACAGTTGTACAAAGTTGAAAACGAGCAATTTAAAATATATTATAATTCTTTGGGAATGTAACAAATAATTGGAAGATATTAAGATTCTTCATTTTTTATAAAAAAGTAATAATTACTATTTTGTTGAAGATGTTATATATGTAAATGTGAATGCAAGACAGAAATGTTTTGAGCTGTAGCGTTAACATCGTGTTACTGAAGATAACAGAAATGTTTTAATATTTTATATACCTAGCACTGACAAATGCAACACAACAAATTGATGGTTCAATATAATTTTTAGCATAACTTCGAGTTATTTCATACTACATATGCCACTTATGAACTTGACGTAGACGAGAAACATGTGTTTGTAAGTTTCACTCTTCAAGCATAAATAGGCATATAGATATATATTTCTTTATTGCTCACAGGGGTTTAAACATAGAGGGGACAAACAAGGACAGATAAACGTATTAAGTCGATTATAACGACACCAGTGCGTAACTGGTACTTATTTAATCGACCCCGAAAGGATGAAAGACGAAGTTGACCTCGGCGGAATTTGATCTCAGAACGTAGAGGCAGACGAAATACCGCTAAGCATTTAGCCCGGCGTGCTAACGATTCTGCCAGCTCACCGCCTTAAATAGGCATATAGAAATATATTTCTTTACTGCCCACAAGGGGATAAACATACAGGGGACAAACAAGGACAGACAAAGGGATTAAGTCGATTACATCGACCACAGTGCGTTACTGGTACTTATTTAATCGACCCCGAAAGGATGAAAGGCAAAGTTGAACTCGGGGGAATTTGAAATCAGAACGTAACGGCAGACGAAATACGGCTACGCATTTCACCCGGCGTGCTAACGACTCTGCCAGCTCGCCACCTTAAATAGGCATATAGATATAGCCAAAACAATAGGCTGCATGTTGACTGTGCGGTGATGAAACATGTGAGAGTGAAGTAAATGTGTATGTAAAGAATATGATATACTAGAGTTTTTTTTTAATATTGTGTACTATAGTATTTAGCTGAACTATATTGGTTTTGTATTAGAGCGACAAGCAAGAGTTTCAAGTAGCACCAGGATTGTTATAATGGAGAGTTAGGCATCATAGATATGAACCCTTTGAGTGGATGGTTACTTGGATGGAACCCACTATCCGTGGTCACATAGATGGAACGTCTTCGAGGTCATTCGGTGTGCTGTTCACCTAAATGCCTTTGAAATCAGATCTCACTTTCTTAGATTTGCACAGTACAAGATGTAAAAGCAAAGCTAAAAATAACAAACAATGCGGTTGGTTACAGATGGAATATTTAGCCCGTAGTCCTGGTTCAAATGCTTGTGAAAAAGTGAATTCCACTCAAGCACCAAAGCAATGTAACAGTATTAAACTGGGTAACAGAATAAGGAAGACACTATATAAGAACAAAGTTTAGGTAAGACTCTCTTCAAGGTTTCCTAGAAAATTTCCTTTCAAGGTGTGTGATTATCCGAGGCTAAGGCAGAATAATTTGATTATGTTGAGGAACAGTTTGATCGAAAAAAGGAACCATGTGATTGTGAAGCAAGCTTAACTTAATGCTCGAACGAGGCATCAAAAGCAGACGCGAAACATTATCTTAAGTCATTTTAAATCAAAGACATTCTGTCAATCATAAATATGTGATTTAAATATTTAAATAATAATGGATTCAAATTTTGCCACAAAGGCAGCAATTTGGGGGGAGGGAATGATTCGATTACATCGACTCCAGTGTTTTACTGGTACTTAATTTATCGACCCTGAAAGAAACGAAGGTAATGTCGACCGCGGCGGAATTTGAACTCAGAACGTAGCAGCAGACGAAATACTGCTAAGCATTTCGCCCGGCGTGCTAAAGATTCCACCAGCTCACCGCCTTTAAGTATTTAAATAATAATAATGAAGCAACTGATAAATATTTGTTAATCTTGAAGTAATGAGACGTTTAGAGCCAAATAATTGGTACCTGTGAAAAGAATTGCTATCGCTTCACATGCAAAAATTTAAAATGTCTGTATATTTGGAACATTCATGTATAGACTTGTACTTTTAAGGGAGACACCGCTCTTGCAATCGTCAATAAAATCTGGCACAAAGATAGCATGTTCGGGGCAAGAAATAAATACGGGTGCTCAACTGGTGCTTTTTCAATCGATCTCGGAAGGATGAAAGGCGAAATCGAACTAGCCGGAATTTGAACGAGAACGAGAGCCATGAAATGCTGCTAAGCATTTCGTCCGGCGTGCTAACGATTCTGCCACCTCGCCATCTTAGGATCTGAATATACTGGTTTCAAATACTGGCAGAAGATCGGCAACCTCGCTGCTCAACTGCTTCTGATTTCATCGATCCCTAAACGGATGAAAGGCAAAATCGAGCTCGCCGGGATTTATATGCAGACCGTGAAGACAGACAAAATGCCGCTAAGCATTTTTACCGGCATCCTGCAGGCCTGCTGCCTTGTGAATCTGCATATATTAATAAAGATATATTTGATGAAAAAGTTAAGAAAATGCATACATTTTCAGCAAGTTAGAGTGTACTTATGTATTTGTGCGCCCCCCTCCCCCCCACACACTCTACGTTAGACTACATCCATTATGTAAATAAATAATACTGTAAATAAAGTCAAGTGAATTTGAATAAAGAATATATAAATTATATGACGTATTCAAGTGATGCTTCTCTTAATCATATGTACGTACGTTGGTAGGTAAGTATCTGTGCATATCTGCATGTATAGAATTTATTATTCTCGGAAAAGAAGTTATATTACGTGTCGTTTAACTATTAAGTGCTTCGAATCTTCATAGATTGATTGGCATTTCAAATTTCTAACAAAGTGGCTTATAAATTCTCAGCGCAGGTGTTTTCGCATATTGACTTTTAAAATTCTATAGCAGTAACCGTTTTCTTCCTTTTGTTTATGATTAATATTATATTTCATACACACTACATAAGAAATTGCGACCAGTTTTTCTGAATGCCTTTCTACATTGTTATATTTTACGAATGATTTGCTAATATATATATATATATATATACATACATACATACATACATATATATATATATATATATATATATATATATATATTATATATATATATATATATGATCATTATCTAGTATATATTTGAGACGCAAATAATGGAGAATAAAGGAATAATACGTAATTGTTGATCTAGCATGATCTTTGAGAAGCAGTATCTTGCAAATAGAGAAACAAATAATTCCACAATACATACATAAGCACATACATAAATATACATGTACTTACTTACATGCATACATACATACATACATACATGCATGCATACATACATACATACATACATAATACATACATACATACATACATACATACATACATACATACATACATACATACATACATATAAAACACGTGATCCGTTGGCCATTTCTTCTCTACCTTCTTTGGACTCTTCCTGTTCTCCTTTCCGATGAAGAGCTACGCTTGAAACGTTAAACCCTCTCCTTTCACTAAGCGTCAAGCTCTTGTGCCCGTCCTCACGCTGGTTGTTTTTCTTTCTTCTCGTTTTTATCCGCGAGGACGTGGAACAATTAAAGTATTATTTGACGCTCAGGAAAGAAGGGAAGGAGGGTTTAACGTTTCGAGCGGAGCTCTTCGTCGGAAACAAGGAGAAGGAAAGATCCCAAGAAGGGAAGACAGAGGAAAAAAATATTTTTGCTGGTGGTGCTCAAGAGATCACATGTTGTATATATATATATATATATATATATATATATATATATATATATATATATATATACGAATATACACTGATACATACATGCACACACACACGTATACACATATACACTGGCACTCCATCGACTAAGACGACGAGCGTTCCAATTAAAGCACAAACAGATCAGCCTGTTCGTGAAATCAACGCGGATATGGCTGAGCACCCAAGAGAAGCGCGCTACCCTTAACGTATGTCTCAGCAAGATTCAGTAACATACAGAGTGTGGAAACACTGACCATTTGAAATACAGGTTTTACTAATTTTTGCCAGATGTGTGGATTGAAGCAAAATGAAATAAAGTGCCTTGGTTTTAGAACATTAGAACACAACGCGTCGCTGAGAATTGAACGCACGACCTTAGAATTTTAAGCCGAATACCCCTAACCACTAAGCCACAGGCCTTTACATACACGCACTTTCATACACGCACACACATACACTCAAGTAAACAAGTGGTATTTCTGAAGTGCTGAGATTTTCAGGAGAGCCAGGTATTAATTGCGAAGTATTATACAACTCTATTCTCCTTCTAAGAAGGATCCACGGACCTCAGTGGATATGTTGTAACGCTCCAGTCAATTTGTGAGGGCCCGATGGAGGTACACCAAAATGAAGGTGCCTGTTACTCTTTTCACTGCCATCTTCAGTTTCTCTTTCAAATTGGAACACAACCAAATTTCAGAGAAAGTAGCAACTTTTGGACTGTAGAATTTCTGAGGAACGTTTTTGATATCCATCTCTGTCAAGTTGTTGGTTACCAAGATGGAATTGCGGAATAGTGCATTGTCCTTGTGCAGGTGCCACCGACTCAAGTGGAAGAACTATGACTCTTCCGATTAAATGTCTTCCTTAACTTCAAAACCACAACAAAGGACTTTTTATTGAGTGCCTAGCCAGAGAGCACTCAGTAGTTTAGATAATACTATTGCTGTCAGAAAAGAAGAACATCATCTGCTTCCCGATTATCCAGTTTTGACTGGCCTCTTTTGCCAGAGAAATATAGATCGTAGGCTCATATATATTTCTGTGGCCTTTCATAAGACTCTTGATCTTTTCCCAGTTCAGTAGAAAATTAAATTACATAGCGAAATTTCAAATTGCCTTCATGTCCCGACTCTATTTGGCAAACTGGTCAGCTGCGACAAGTAATGTTTAGTATTGTCTATTCGAAGTACTATTACAGATATCTCCTGCAATATGGAATAACACATATTGGCAGGTCAGCTTATTATATATATATATATATATATATATATATATATATATATATATATATATATATATAGGAGATGTACTTGCATAGCAAATGATTTGATCTGACATCGTGTGCTGGAACGAAAACAATTGCAGCGTGGAAGGTGTTTGTAAGCCATTTAAGAAACACACAAAAGCCGTTCGATTCACTTCACTGTTGAAGTGAATCGAACGGCTTTTGTGTGTTTCTTAAATGGCTTACAAACACCTTGCACGCTGCAATTGTTTATATATATATATATATACATATATATATACACACATATAGTAATGTTATACTAGACTTACAATAATCTAGGACAGTTATAAATGCTTCACTTTAAAAGTCTCAAAACAACTGAAATGCACCTAGTGTACTCACACACACACAAACTCACAAACACACACGCGCACACACATACATACACACACGCATACATACAGGCATATAAATATATATATATATATATATATTATATTAAGATGTATATCGTATATATGTGTATATATTATATTGATATGTATATATATATATGTATATATTATATTTATATGTATATATATATGTATATAAATTACATATACATATTTATGTGTCTGTATATATATATGTGTGTATATATATATATATATGTATATAATATGTGTGTATATATATATGTATATATATATATATATATATATATATATATATTTAACGTATATTAGCGTTTCTGTTATTCAGTTAAGACTACACACTTAAAGCGTCTGTGGTGACATACTTTATATTATAGTTACAAACAATGGCTACGTGTGTTTGTCTGTAATATTCGTTCTAAAGAATATGAATATTTTCATTACACTATAACTTCTAATGTTGGCTTGCAAGACAATTATTTGTGACGAGAACATTATTAAAGTGGCAATAACATTTATTTGTAGAACGTTTATGGAATTCATAATTACTTCAATTGAATACGAAATTACTTCAAGAGAAGTAATAACAATTGAAGGGTTAAGTCCAAATGGCCATTATATGATTACTTCTTGTGGTGGAAGGTTGGTATTTGTATCTGCAGTAGATTGCCAAGAATCTCAGGGAGTGCATTAAGGTCAAATCATCTAGTTGCGAATATTGTTCTATGGGCTGTTGATAGCAACTAGAAGTTGAAAGAAGTGACCTTCAGAGCTTAGCCATAAATTAAAGCATTTCTGAGCATGTTGAGAATTTAGCAAATATCTGTATTGTTTCCGCAAATCATAATTGATCATTCATAGGAGTTTAATCCATACGAATGAAATTGCTTGGGATGTTTTATTGACTATTTTAAATAATATGGAAGAGGCAATGGACAAACTGTATAAACAAAAAAACTTTAACATACTGAGTCAAAGAACGATTATCTATAAAGATCATCAGCTTTTTAGATCTGTAGTGGTTTCCATAATTTGGTTTCCATAATTTCTGGAATGGTTTATATAATTTCTTTGAACATAAAATATTTAACATAGTCGAAAAACTTTAGTTTGTTCTTAGCAATGATGATGTCATTTTCTTTTTCTAAAAAGTACCTATTTATAAAGCGTAATATCTTCTCACCTCAGTATTATATATATATGTAAAATGAGAATCAATCACATCATTGTTATATGATTTGATATTTACAAGTCGTATAAAGTAAACTAAACGGCTACTTAAAAACTTCAGTAACCAATCGAGAGTGTGTAGAAAGAAACTTCGAGTCAGTCTATTGATAACGTTGTTCCATTTAGTTTCACTTTCCTTTTATACTTTGCTTTGAGCCTAGAATCTTGATTCATAGTTCATGAATAAGAAAAAGAAAAAAAAAACATTTGATTTCACCATTCAGTGTGTGTTCTTTATTAAATCAAATTCATTTCCCTTCATCTGTAACCGTCTATGTAAATTGTTTCTTTTTACGCAACACAGACATGTGAGAAGGAAATAAACACCCTTTTAAGCATTAAAATTTATTTGAATCTAAAATTATACATTCAAATTAATTATTATACATTCAAATTAATTATTAATTGTTATAATGTGAATATTTAATATTTAGTAGACATGTCCTTTGCATTTTTCAATGCAACGACCCTCTTAGGAATTTCTTGCCAAGTCTCATGCAGTAATCACAATAGATCTGACTTTGAATATGCTTTCTTGTTTTTGTTATGAAGTGTCTATCCATTTTGGCCCACAGGTGTTCGATAAGGGTTTTAACATGGTGCTTGGCTTGGCCAGGGAAGCTTTTTAATAATTTCACCACTGGAGAAGATTGGAAGGAGTCCTTTCTGCAATATCTACACATATTTTTCTGCAGTGAAGACTCTGTCTACAGTTCGTCCGTCATAAATCCTTGGGAATTGTGTTACATATAACAAACCTTGGGAATTTTGTCACATATAGCAAACCCACCCGCCAGACTGTTCACCGTCATTGGAATCGGAAAGGCGTTTTATTTGCCCTCTCTATGCGTGCGGTTACTCGGCTCTCTGAGGAATGTACATTGCCAAATGTTGGTGTGATTTTTCCATCGCAGCCCCTGTTTGGTGGCTAAGCTACCAAACTGGTCTGTCAACATCGAGATGAAACTGTGTCTCGTCGTCCGCCAATTAGGAGCTGGACGTTAGGCCATTGTAGGGTGACTGCAGAGGTTTCCGTCGTTTGTCATGTCAAACGAATTGGAACTCGGTTGTGCGGAGGGCATTTGGTACGGTTGATTTAGGTGTACTATGTGTTGACATGGGAGTAGGACGAAACTGGCCCACACAGGCTCTCAGTTCCGTAAGATATATTTTGACATCTGGGTCTGACTGTGCTTGGAAGTAACTCTCTTGGAACTGTACACCATTTCCGGGGAATAAATGTTGAGATTTCCATTTGGGGCGGCGTAGATTCCTGGCATCACCCATGGAAGTTGATCAATCTAATTGGGCCTGTTATATCTGGTTGTCAGGGATTGCTTCAGGCGGCTGTGAAATCTCTCCTCTAGTCCGTTGGCCTGTGGATGGTAGACTGTTGTGCTCTTCATTATGATTCTTTGCTTGCTACATATTAAGAGACCGATGGTCGCTTTGTTTTCCATATATTGTGAGCTGGAGCGGACACTTGCCATTTTACTAACGGTCGGAATCTAGCGAAACAGAGTCGGTCTCGCGTCGTGTGGTGGAGGATGGTAGGTGTGCGCTCTCCTGCTTACAGTATATTCAGGCTGCACATATAAATAGCTGGCGGAAGATCTCGCTGGAGTTAGAACGGTGGTAACATCAGGCAATTAACTTTACATGTACACACACACACACACGTATTTATGTATGTGTGTATGTATTATATATATAGAGAGAGACAATGTGTGTGTAAGAGAGATAGGCAGAAAGATAGACAAATATATATATATAATCATGCACATGTCTCCCTCTGTCTATGAACACACACGCATATATATATATATATATTATTATATATATAATATATATTATATATTATATATATATATATTATTATATATATATATATATATATATATATATATATATATATATATATATATATTATATATTAACTCCGTTCTGTTTGTCTGTGTGTGTGTCTTCTAGGATTCGACTGAGTTCAAATTTGTTACGTAGATACCGACGGTATCAGGGCGTGTGTAAGTCTTGAAAAAATTACAAAAATCGATTCCAGGTGAGAATGCGATCGACAAAGCCGTGGGAACGTGCATTTGTACGCGCAAGTACACCAGCTGTTGCGATCGATACTACGCGTACGCGAGAAAAATGCACGGTGTCTCAAATTTAGGTTAAATCAGTTTTTCTCAAAGGGGAAGCCTAAGGGACGGTAGGAAAAGTTGTTTTGAGAAAATTTGGTTTAAATGTTTGACAACTCAGCACCGTCTATTGGACGGGGGGCGTTTTGCTTGTATATATATATATTTAAAAAAAAATTAGAGACTGAATTCTTTAAAATTAATGTATTTTATCAATGGCCAGCATATAAAAGCCTTTTAGGTAAAATACATTTATAGAGATATATAACTGTATGAGGTACAATTAGGCTATTATACCTATATGCTGAAAGCGCGTGCCTAATATATTCTATCACTTCAAAAATATTCACTTCACAATTAAATATACATGTTGAAAGTGGGAAAGTAAGCTGGCTAACAATTCATTTTGAAGTGGTTGGACGTATTCGGCGCGCTCTTCCAGCTTAAAGGCATAATAGCTTTTTGTACCCGTAATTATAACTGTACTCTATAGTGATATCTTTCTTCATTCCATCACCCTCGCTCTTTCTCTCTCTATCACTCGCCCCCCGCTCTCTCTCTCTCTCTCTCTATATATATATATATATATATATACATATTTGTGCACGTGTAATCACAGCAGATTTCCACATTTTCTTTATATTAAAGTTCACTCAACATTCATCGACCAATCAAATGCTTTGGGAGAATATCTCTTATGTACTTTCAAAGCGAATTTCTGAATTATGCAGTCATGTCATTTTATAGTTCTTTCTATTTTAAATCTCTCAAGAAATTTCGAATATACTGAATCTGATATTAAACGTGTCTCTTCTGACAAAAAGGAATCACTTTTAAGATTCTAAAGATTATTATTTCTCCAAATCATTTTTACACCCGTCGGGCAATTTTTCTCTTCTTTCTTTAATTCAAATTAGTTTTATTCATATGACACAGTCCGTATATTGTATTGAGCTATACAGATATAGAATATGCTTGCAATATTTAATTTCCTTTCAGAATTTGATTGACATTTTTGATATACGTTTTTGTGCACTAAGTCAAAACCGATCCAAAGCTCGCTTAATAACGGAGGAAGATAGTATTGCTACTAAAACACTGAAGGAGAACATCTGAAACCGGTTCTGCTAATGGAAGTCCACAGATAATGCATATGAAATATCTTACTGAAAGCTATAAGAAAGCTGCGATGTGGAACAAACTTGACTTATATACGACAGCAACAAGAAACAAGGAACGTCAGAACTGTGTTCAAAACCAGACGCAAACTGAAGCACTGGTAGGCAGCTATAAATTCGAACGACTGTAATCTATTGCCAAAGATCGAGACAGATAGAAATCTTTATTGCCACACTATGTTCCATATGGAGTCAAATGCATTGAAATTAAGTATTCCTGAGTGAATCAATGAATATTTATGAAATTGTAGCTGTTAAATATTGAATAATACACCATTAGCTTGCGGACTCGCTCTCAAAAATATATAAGATGTTCATTTAGAAAATATAAAGAAAGCATTTAGCTATAATCGACGCTTTTGAAGGCAGTCAAATAAAAAACTGGAGCTTAATTAAGAAACTAACTTCCGCTGCAAAAATATAGAATTATCCAGAATTAATCATGAAATTTACATTTTTAAACCGTGGAGAGACGTTTCACTAGATAGTAACATGTTTTAGCGGTTACGTAAAATGAATAAGTTGTTATTGTTCTTGTTTATGTCAAGATCAGCTCTGAAGACATGAACAAAACTTGTATTGGCGCTACTTTTCCCATTCCTACTCGGTCATAAAAAGTTAGATGACAATTGTATGACAGCTGGTGTGCTAATTACTATGTAAGTAATTACCTACCTGTAACATTACAAACGCCATGTGTAAGCAACGATTTTATGGGCTATTGTGAGGTGTTCAGAATTGCAAGTTACTTTTCTCATTGCTTCGACACATATATTGGAAATTATTGAGATGATATGTAATTGAGCATCATATTGAACCATTATCACGAATTACCATATTGAGAATTGCATATAAGGTGTGTTATATTAAAATACATAACTGACTATAGAATGATTAACGGCAACGATGGAAAGAGAAAAGCAGGCTCGATTAGCTATGTAATAACCTCAATTATATAATCATTCAGATTTCGTAACTATCACAAAATAGAAGTAAATCAAACAGGATTATTATTCATACATGCGATTATTTTATACAAGTAATCGTTTATTACATTAAATCATCTCATTTAGTCATTTTTGTTTCTTTTCATAAACACCTACCGTTTATGATCTTACGTGAAGCATGGAACCATTTGGAAATTAGACATGTGCAAAGTATATAAGAAAATATTAAGCAAAGTTAATGAGTGTTGCAGTAATGTCTTCTGCTATATTTCCAATCGATAACAACAGTTACTATTAGGCTTTGTAAATTTAATATTACTGATACACATTCATTAGCCAGGAAATTATTTATATATTTCCTATTAAATTCTGATAACAATAGCGTAATTTCTTTATTTTAGCGCTGTAAGACGCATTAACTACTTTGCTGGCGAAAGGCTATTAATATCTAGCTGCTGCTATTTTGTTCGAATATCAGATCAGAAACAGATGAAAACGATCACCTTATAATATCGTTATATGAGCCACTAACTTTAGAGCATATATCACTATTTTTTTCTACTATACATAAGAGGCCTGCAATTTTGTGGGGAGGGGCAAGTCGGTTATATAGACCCCAATGATCGACTGGTAATTATTTTATCGACTCTGAATTGATAAAAGGGAAATCTGACATCAGCAGAACTTGAAATCAGAAAGTAAAGCCGGAAAAAATTCCGCTAGCATTTTATCGGTTCTGCTAATAAATTCTTTCAGCTCACCGACTTCATACATACATTAAGGAAACACATTTTGCAAGTTTTTTTTTTTAATATATTGCACTAAATTCCAGGGAAAACGCCCATAATAATTCAGTGTTAAAGCTTCATTTACCGCTCGGAAGAATTTTTTCTACATGATATACCATATACATACCTACATACATACATATACCTACCTACCTACCTACCTACATACATACATACATACATACATACATACATGATGGCTGCCCCCTCCTTATCGAGTATGACCACTGCACGAGGCTTAACTGTCAACGGTGCTGTGAACGAACGTGACTTTTTAGCCTAGATAAAGATCTACAATATCTTGTACAGAATTGGCAGCTAAAACCTTTACCGGCAATAGCAGGCTGTAGTTTAACTGGGCTTCATTTATCTTTGCATGTCGTTTAAGTCCTCCCGCCGAATTGCACTCCCTTATACATGACTGACAGATATGATTAGTATGGTATGTAGCATCACCACAAGTGGCCTGCTTGTCAATCATCGGTCTCACTTTATGACTACGAAGATGACACTTGGCTCCAGCTTTGCTGAGGCACGGTCTTGCACAGACACTGCATGTCAGCATTATAGGAAGGCCCTTCCCATCTGGAAGTGCTGCAGCGATGCCCTTCCTGACATCCCTCCTTACTCTCTCATGCGTAACTCGAGATTTTTCAAAAGTAGTTGTCTCCTCGTACACAATCCTTCTCTACCTGCTACGGTCAATAGCTATGCCGTCCCACCACCTTCTCTCTTTCTATCTCGCTCTCTGTCTATCTGCCTCTCTCTCCTCTCTCTCTCTATATATATGTATACATACATATATATATATATACCACACACACACACACACACACACATACACACACACACACATACACAACACACACACACACACACACATACACACACACACATACAAGAATGGCAGTATTTTTCCTGTATCATTTTGCGTAACACATTACTTTTTAATTAATACTATAGCTCTTAGTTTGTAGACCTCTATTACACTTTATTTGAAGGTATGCCTTTTTTTAATTTATTTAATATGTAATGCTATTATTTTGCTGTGCTTGAGTATGTGTGTGTGGGGTGTATGTTTGTGCTTGCACACGTAGGATATCTCTATAGTAATCTATATGACCCTTATTTAATTGTAATGAACTGTAAAATAAATTGAATTTTTTTTTGCGTATTTAAAGGTGAGCACCATTTACCAAAAGCATTATATCAATTTTTCGTCCCAATTAGATGCAATAAATAAACAGCACAATTCGCATTTTGTACAGATCTGTGTGTCTTGAAAGCACCAACAGAAAGACAACGTTTAATACATGATTGCCAAAAAATTCTCAGCTGGCATGGTGTATTATTAACTACGCATGGGAAATGTAGCTTTGATTGGCCAAAGCAAAAGAGTTAAAGAGACAAATGAGATTCTAAATGGAACCTATGAAGGCATTACTAATTGCCATTGGTTCTTTGATTCTTTCTTCCAGGTGTCCCCTTTTAATTTTATTACCTCTCCCAAGGAAGGAGGTTATGTTTTCATCGACGCTGGTTTTTCCGTCTGTCCGTCTGTGTGCAAAATAACTCCAAAAGCTCTAAACGGTATTTGTTGAAACTTTCAAAAAATGTTGGTAATGACACAAGGAACAGATGGTGAAATGTTGGTAATGATCAAGGACTTTTAATGGATTCTTGAAGGATTTTTCTTTTGTTATATTTACTTTACATGAAGTATTACAAAGTTATGTTCTTTGATTAACTCCCTTAAAAACACGTTCATCGTTTGCACGTAACCTATGGTGGAGTTGCTGTTTCCAAAGTTTATTTTCATTTCTCTATTAGTACTTTTATTTGCGTATCTATCTTAAAAGGAGCTGCTTGGCGGAGGTCTGTGGAGGATGGCACGACAAGCCTTGACTATTGGAATCAACACAAAAAGCTCAGGTTTGCTCCCTCCACCGCCGCTGTGAGCGTTATATTATATGTATGATGTAGAAAATATTCCATCAACATTGCCCATCTTTAAACTTCGTCCGAGGTTTGGCCCCCGTGCCATCCATCCGCTACAGAGATGTTCGTGTCGTATCACAACACTATGACAACTATTTCACCTGAATTGGCCCTGCTCTCTTCAACATCGTGCCAGACACACATAAAGGAGGAAAGTGACTTCACGGCATTCAAACGATCCCTAGATGTTTACACCCAACAAATACCAGATAAACCACTGACACCCAAATATGTCTCTGAAAACAATAAACCCCAGCTTGAATGGGCTACGGTTCCCCAGAGTTGCCTGTGTATCACTTCCAAGTGGTGCTATTAAATTAGACATGGCCTGAGTCAACTTCGGCTGAAACTTATCTAAGTAATCTAATCTATGCTGCAACCTTTAGAGGCTGATATCTTAACATTTCTGATGGTCTTAAGTATAAAAAAAAATTATTAAACATTTATATAGGCGCAGGAGTGGCTGTGTGGTAAGTAGCTTGCTAACCAACCACACGGTTGCGGGTTCAGTCCCACTGCGTGGCATCTTGGGTAAGTGTCTTCTGCTATAGCTCCGGGCCGACCAATGCCTTGTGAGTGGATTTGGTAGACGGAAACTGAAAGAAGCCTGTCGTATATATGTATATATATGTATATGTGTGTGTGTTTGTGTGTCTGTGTTTGTCCCCCTAGCATTGCTTGACAACCGATGCTGGTGTGTTTACGTCCCCGTCACTTAGCGGTTCGGCAAAAAGAGACCGATAGAATAAGTACTAAAAGGTGGTGCTCCAGCATGGCCGCAGTCAGATGACTGAAACAAGTAAAAGAGAGTAAAAGAGTATAGGACTCCATTCAGAGTATGTCTATAAGCTATTGTTTTTAGACCCGGTTTCAATCCTTAAACTATTCTGTTTTATAGATGCAATTATTATTTTAATAAAGCACTCCCAAATTAGAAAAATCAATAATCTGCAACAATATTGGTCCCATGAATATCGCGTAATGGATTTTCAACTGTGTAAAGAAACTGATTGTGGTAATCGTAGTTTTGATGGTGATTGTGTTGAAAGCAGTGACAGTGTTGATGATGACGATGGTCGAGATAAGTATGGGAGGAGGATAAAATAGTAATGGCCACAGGAGCAGTGTGATGTGTGATGCTAAGGTGATGGTGGTAATAATGGTGTTGATGATAGTGTTAGTTGTGTGATGGTGATATTGTTGTGATTATACTGGTTGTGGTGGTGAAAGTGACTATCAAAGTAACCGTCATAATAACGTTGATGGCGGTGTACGTGGTGGAAGTGGAAGCAATGACAATGCTGCTGATACTGTTGGTCGTTGTGGTGGTGATGATGATAGTGGTCGTCATCGTCGTAGTGCTGCTCCTGCTGGTTTGGTGGAGGTCTGCGCTCTCCGAATGCTTTTCTAGTTTGTCTAATGGAATTTCGCAGACGGACACTGTAATATGGTTACACACACACACACGTGTGTCTATAAACTGCATGCATATATATAGGTAAATGTGCATGTGTGTGTATATATGAGCGTTAGTATCTTACGCAGCTCCACATTACTTGAACTTTCGTGGGGTCTCAAGATACGTCTAACTCACAAAATATTAGTCCCTTACTACCCACCATATTTCCAGTAAACAGTCGCATAATTGCCAAATACATGTAACTCCACCCAAACATGTATTGTGCTACTCCCTTTTGTTTGTTCAGTCATATGTATATATATATATATTTAAATTTAAAATGGGGTGAGAAATTGGATGTAAATTTAATTAACATCGATTTAACACCAGCGGTCTAGCATATTAAAATCTGAAAGTTCAGTAATTTGTATTATATATGGTCATCCCTCTCATATGTATATGCATGTATATATATATATATATATATATATATATATATATATATATATATATATATATATTATATATAGATAGATAGGTAAGATATATATATATATATATATATATATATATATATGTGTGTGTGTGTGTGTGTGTGTGTGTGTGTGTGTGTTTATTCATATATATCGGGTCATCTAATAAATAATGCAGTTATTTATACTTCTATTTTTCTTAATTAAGATAAAGTTTTTTATTTTAATCTGAAATATATTCTCCTTTATTTTCTACAATTATCTTCCATCTACCTCACAGACTTGCATGGCCCCTCTTCCAAAATATACTTGTCTATGGTGAAAAAACACTCCTTTATCACTGTTCTCACCTCGTCTATAGAATTCATATTTTTTCCGTCAAATGATTTTGAAAACTGCAGAATTAATTATTATCAGATGGGAATGAACGACAAAGTTGAGTATTTAAAAGTGCTCGCAAAGTTGAGCATTGTCTTGCTCATTTTCATTATATCACATATTATCCATGATATATACGTGTGTATAGGCAACTCTTTGTTTGTGTGTATATATATGTACGTGTATGTATATACATATGGATATATGTATGTATGTATGTATGTATGTATGTATGTATGTATGTATGTATGTATATATATATATATATTATATAATTAAACATTTATATATACATACATACGTATAAAGATATATATATGTATATATATATATATCTCCATATATACATAACCCCTCCATATATATATATATTATATATATATATATGCATGTATATACACATTTACATGCATATTATATATTCAAATTTGGAATATGTATATATATATATATAATGCCTACCTACATGTATATATGTATGTCTATATGTGCATGTCTGTTTCTGTGTGATTTGATTACAACGAAAGAAAGAGCACACAATACCTGGTATTGTGTTTGCATTTATGTGGAAACATTTACTTCTTTAATCGAACGTGCATTTACAGTGTGATCAGTTAAACAATGTGCTTTCAACAAGTCTAATATAACGATGTGTTAACGAGGTGTCATTCCAGTGCGAGCGTACTATGCATTTATTATATATATATATCCGAAACATTAGAGATTTGAAGCAGGAAAACGATGTCACTGATTTTGTCCAGCTCATAAAAATGGGCTTTGCAATGTATAGAGACATTAACAATTTAGCTCTTGTAAGACTCGACCATCATACAAATACGATAAACGTTTTAAAACATATAGCGCTAAATTCAGCCGAGAGAATATCACATTACAGGATACACTGGATAAAAAGAACACGAAAATAATTCATACCAATGGTTATATGTCTATTGAAATATCTGTATCCGCCCACTTAGAATATTCATTTCATGAAAAAATATTGCATATCTGATGGGGAATATATGCCACTAAATTTTGAATCTTGACTGCCATCAGTCATTTCATATTTAGATTTAAATGTCTAATGAAATATACGTTTCTCATTCGAAAATCATCAAGAATTCAGGAACGAAGGAGGGATATGAGCGCCTCTCTATAACATGGTAGATCATAGATAACGCCAATACATAATTCACAGGATCATATAACTACAGGTAGTGTCTAACAGAAATGATACGGATACTTACGCAGAGACTAATGCCAGGAGAATGTCGTTCGCATAATGGTACTGCTGAAATAGAAGGCTTATATTTTAACGACAACGTAGCCGTGGTCAAAGGAATATAGTCAAAGAAAGCGGTACAAGCGCAGGAAAAGAAAACATCAATGTGAACGTAATTACAGAGAGCCAGTAATTAATGCCCATCTAAAAATAAAAATAAAAATGGTCTTAATTTCTTCCAGATGCTTGACATTTACCGAAGTTTGCATGCATCGTTAAGTCATCAAGAAGTGTCCTCGAAGATTAGAAGCTTCGATGTGTTACTCTTTTCGATGAGTAGAGACTTGGATGAAATAATTCATGACAAGAGATTTGAATGAATTACACATCCTATACAACAAAGAATACTAGTAAACCTTAATTTGTAGTATAGTCGACAACTTGGACGCGTATTGCCCAGTGATAATAAGCAAAGGACATAAGCTATATATTTTATACTTGCGAACCTCAAAGCAGTAATGAGGTGTTAGTGTCCTCAAAATTATTTCCACTGCATAATTATATATATTTCTAATTTCTATATTGCCCACAAGGGGCTAAACATAGAGGGGACGAATAAGGACCGACAAAGAGATTAAGTCGATTATATGGACCCCAGTGCGTAACTGGTACAGAATTTATATATATATATATATATGTGTGTGTGTGTGTGTGCGTGTGTGTATGTGTGTTTGTGTGTGTGTGTGTGAGTGTGTGTCTATATATAATATATGTATATATAGTTATATAGATAAATATACACCAGTATATATATATACACACACACAAACACATACACACGCACATACACACACATACGCACACACACACACACACACACACACACACACACATATATATATATATATATATAATATATATATATATGCATGTATATACACATTTACTGCATATTATATATTCAAATTTGAATATATATATATATATATATGCCTACCTACATGTATATATGTATGTCTATATGTGCATGTCTGTTTCTGTGTGATTTGATTACAACGAAAGAAGAGCACACAATACCTGGTATTGTGTTTGCATTTATGTGGAAACATTTACTGCTTAATCGAACGTGCATTTACAGTGTGATCAGTTAAACAATGTGCTTTCAACAAGTCTAATATAACGATGTGTTAACGAGGTGTCATTCCAGTGCGAGCGTACTATGCATTTATTATATATATATATCCGAAACATTAGAGATTTGAAGCAGGAAAACGATGTCACTGATTTTGTCCAGCTCATAAAAATGGGCTTTGCAATGTATAGAGACATTAACAATTTAGCTCTTGTAAGACTCGACCATCATACAAATACGATAAACGTTTTAAAACATATAGCGCTAAATTCAGCCGAGAGAATATCACATTACAGGATACACTGGATAAAAAGAACACGAAAATAATTCATACCAATGGTTATATGTCTATTGAAATATCTGTATCCGCCCACTTAGAATATTCATTTCATGAAAAAATATTGCATATCTGATGGGGAATATATGCCACTAAATTTTGAATCTTGACTGCCATCAGTCATTTCATATTTAGATTTAAATGTCTAATGAAATATACGTTTCTCATTCGAAAATCATCAAGAATTTCAGGAACGAAGGAGGGATATGAGCGCCTCTCTATAACATGGTAGATCATAGATAACGCCAATACATAATTCACAGGATCATATAACTACAGGTAGTGTCTAACAGAAATGATACGGATACTTACGCAGAGACTAATGCCAGGAGAATGTCGTTCGCATAATGGTACTGCTGAAATAGAATATTTTAACGACAACGTAGCCGTGGTCAAAGGAATATAGTCAAAGAAAGCGGTACAAGCGCAGGAAAAGAAAACATCAATGTGAACGTAATTACAGAGAGCCAGTAATTAATGCCCATCTAAAAATAAAAATAAAATTGGTCTTAATTTCTTCCAGATGCTTGACATTTACCGAAGTTTGCATGCATCGTTAAGTCATCAAGAAGTGTCCTCGAAGATTAGAAGCTTCGATGTGTTACTCTTTTCGATGAGTAGAGACTTGGATGAAATAATTCATGACAAGAGATTTGAATGAATTACACATCCTATACAACAAAGAATACTAGTAAACCTTAATTGTAGTATAGTCGACAACTTGGACGCGTATTGCCCAGTGATATAAGCAAAGGACATAAGCTATATATTTTATACTTGCGAACCTCAAAGCAGTAATGAGGTGTTAGTGTCCTCAAAATTATTTCCACTGCATAATTATATATATTTCTAATTTCTATATTGCCCACAAGGGGCTAAACATAGAGGGGACGAATAAGGACCGACAAAGAGATTAAGTCGATTATATGGACCCCAGTGCGTAACTGGTACAGAATTTATATATATATATATGTGTGTGTGTGTGTGTGCGTGTGTGTATGTGTGTTTGTGTGTGTGTGTGTGTGAGTGTGTGTCTATATATAATATATGTATATATAGTTATATAGATAAATATACACCAGTATATATATATATACACACACACAAACACATACATACGCACATACACACACATACGCACACACACACACACACACACACACACACACACACACATATATATATATATATATATAAATAATAAGAGGCGAGCAACAGGTTGTATGACTCCACATACAACATATCCATGTAATTCACATACGTAAAACAGAAGGAAAAAATAACGAAAACATAGTCTAGGGTTAGTTACGAACGCGTTTCTGGGTTAGAATTATAAATCAATTCATTTCCTTCATCAACGCAACAGTCCACTTAAATAGATTTCACAAATGTCATACATGCCCTCTGCTTCCCGAGCCAGCGTCGTCGGAGATAGTAGAAGATAGCTGGCATAGGCCAAATCCATGGAGTCATATTTGTGGAAAATAGAAATAAACAGTCTTTGACTGCTATTTCTGATTTTCGGTATGTGGCTAAGCAACCTGTTGCTCGCCCCTTTATATATATATATATATATATATATAATATATATATATATAGATATATATATATATATATATATATATATGTATAACTCTTTTTTTAAAAGTTCCTACCAATAATGGTTATATTTACCCACCGAATTCTACCCGTAAATAATTGTTGGTTTTTTAAAAATTAATAATTGTTTGCCCTTATATTATTAATATTTATATATAATATATATATATTCTATGCCTATACACGTTTGTGCGCGTGTGTGTGCGTGTGAGACCGCGCATAAATATATTCACCCATATATGTATGAGTATGCTTGTACACAAAAAATACACACAGACATATGTTTTTCTCTGTAGATATATAGCATGCACTTTACTTCGAGTGAACCACTAAAAATTGAAGTTTTCTAACAAATAATGATAGAACTAATTTTCATTCTTAACATCATATTAATGAAGAATCCGATGCCCCAAAAAGCTTTGCCTTATATAATCATTTATATGTTTATAACGTGTGTGTATGTATAAAATAAGTTTGTGAATTCCCTCTTTACGTTTTTATTGTGGAAAATTGTTCACACACGTTCATCACCATTATCTTTTTTAATTTTCCTGTTCTAAATTATATATACATTCAAAATTTAATATCGGAGTCACTGTTTACATAAAGCAATGCTGGATACAATTTTAGCCGTCAATTTCCCCGTTAATAATATATAGATATTAGGAATTGTTGTCTTAGTGAAACAAAAGTGTGAAATGTTTTCTTTATAAATTTTCCATGATGAAGAAAATAATTTCAGTAGTGATATATTTGGGAACGAGATTGGGTTTTTCGATTATATTCAACATTGGATATCTAAGATTCAGATGACGCTGGCA
>NC_043013.1:30264037-30304037 GCF_006345805.1 Octopus sinensis
TATTAAGTCAATAAAATTGTGCATAAAGTATATAAAGTGCATTTAGTATAGAGTGCATTAAGTAATTATTGTATTCTAATTTCTTTCACTATTCAACGAATAGCAGATGATCGACTATATTTCCATACAGACAGAAGACAGCTTACGCTTTCAGGATTTTTGGATAAAGTCTTTCAGAAATAACCCAATAGGTTTACCATTAATTCTATGAAATATTGGTGGGTCCCGTTAGTGAAGAATAAATATGTGAACAACGATTTTATATCAGTTGGCAGATATAAGCACAGGCCAGCAACCCTTTTTTCCCGTTGAATGTATGACGAAAAGCCGGCAGGTTTGAAGACTCTAAGACCACGGGGACAATTTGCTGGTGAGACACATGTCGAAACGCCAGTGTCCCAGAATACTTTGCATCAATAAATCATGTGCGTTAAACACACTACCGTCAGAAGTTCTGCCTTCTGACGTACATTTCTACGATTAGCATATTTTGCGCCCGAACCTGGATAGCCGTATTAAGGCGTATAACGATAAAATTTCTTGTCAGAAGCAGACATAGGCGCAGGAGTGGCTGTGTGGTAAGTAGCTTTGCTAACCTCACTGACAGAAGAGTGACCGTACTACGGTTTGGACGCGTTTTCTTCCCGGTAAGAGTTTTGCTGTGTTGTTAATTGTTGAATTTCTACTACTGAAAATTTGCCTTTAAACGTTGCTGAACTGTCTTGTTCTCCGGTTTTACCGGGAAATAATTGAATAATTTCTTACCGTTGAACTGTTAGCCACTGTGGCTTTTTATTTACGTGACTATATATAGTCCTGCCAGACTATGGGGGCGGGAATTGGAATTTTTGAACTGCTTTTTTGAACTACTTTGGAAGTAAAACCTTCTATAGGTTTCCCAGTTTTGTGGGAAACCAATACTCGTAATTTTTGTGTTGTCTAATTTCAACAGAATAATGTCTGTTGAAATTATTCACGAAAGTAGTGCTCTTGAGGAGAGCAATGTTAAAAAATTTTCTGAGGTAGCCGCAGTGGCTACCGAGAACATTGACATCGATGTCAACCAGCTCGTCGAGCTATTTAAAAGAATGCAAGAGGAGGGTGGTGATGTTAAAATATCACCCTCCGCCAGTATCGTGGAGACCGAGAAGCGGACCGTAGTGTTTAAAACTTTCTGTCCACAAAGCAGAAGGTTCAAACACTTTGAAAAAAGTACCATCGAGAAATGCCTGTCCACGATTTGGAAGGACATCGTGTACGTCGCCAGGGGACGGGCATATGGCACTGTGGATGTCCGCTTCTCGGGGGAAGAAATGGCCCGCGGGCATTCTGTGAACCCCCTAAAAACCAAGGAGGTGGTACTTTTTCCAAGCTATAGGGGACGCAGGACGTCCCGGGTCAGGATTGTAGAAGCCCCGCTGGAAGTAGATCCGGTAGAGGTAGTGGCTGCCCTGTTATATAAAAGGGCGGACAAAAAAAAATACTAGAAGTAACATGCTCTACCCCTCGATTTTGGCTCGGGCGTAACATTAATATATTAATTCAAGGAACAGCGGAGGACCTGCAGCTCCTTCCTGAGAGGGTGCTCGTGGGCGAGAACGTAGCCCTCAGGGTATAGGTCGAAGGCCGAAAACCCACCTGTTACGCCTGCGGCAAAAAGGGCCACATTCGTGTAGACTGTCCAGACAAGCAAAAGAAACCGCAGACACCAGGCCCCTCAGATAATAAAAAAGTCCCTACCCTTGCAAACACACCTACTCCTACAAAAACAAAAATACCCACTCCTGCTGTTACGGTGCCAACCCCAAAACAGACTGAAGAAAAAACCCAGCCCTCGCACTCACAAACCCCTACACTATTAAAACCTCCCACCCCCCTAAAAACTGCGGCGCCTACCGAACAAACTATTGCTACCCAAGACGATACCATGGAGGTATCAGAGGGGGGATTTACACCAGATCGTAAAAGAATTCGTGCAGCATCCCCGTCCACATCCCCTACAAAAAATAATAAAAAAACAAAGACACACCACGGACACGGAAAAAAATCTCGCTCAACTGGCCCAGAAAAAGAAGACAAAAAAGAAAATGTACTCATATTAATTGAATTCGACACACAAGACAAATACATAAACGATATTGTGGTTCAGCATCAGTCAGCAAGACTGTACAACAAATACAGAGATCGAAATAGACACGCGTGGATTGCGGAAACAACGTTCAAACAATTAAAAGACAGACACCCAAACGCCATCCGGCATATCGCGAACTTGCCGGACTATCTGAAAAGAGGAGAAAGAAGGGGCCCACAAACGTGTGGTGAGGTCGGTCCCCACCTCTCCAACGAAATGTAAGAGAACTTTTACTTTTGTAATGGCTTCGCTTACCTGGGTTGTTTAAATGTGCGTGGTCTAGTTCGAAGTGGAAGCAGGCTTGTTCCTCCTCGACGACCTCAGATCACATGATATACATGTATGGTTGCTACAGGATAGTGATAGGATAGTGCTACAGATATGTCCCGGATAAGTGATAAGACTAGAGATAAGTCTAGTTTTTAGTTGTCCACAGCTCGTCCTGGTGCCCTATACTGACCATAGAATGGTCACGTGTAGACTGGACATAGATAGCACACTTAAGATAGGAACCGGCTACTGGAAGCTGAACAAGTCTAATTTGACACGCGAGGCATACCGTAGCCGGATTAAGGTGTTAGTGCAGAGGGCGTTAACCGGAGCCGTGGTTAATAACCGGTGGTGGTTCACCCTCAAAAGAGCCATTCGATTCGAGTCCATTAGATTTAGTAAACAACTAAGACTAGATAGGGCTAGAATAGAAGGGCAACTAGTTAAGAACTTAGAGGAGGCGTTGAGGTTGGGCTCTCATCTCACATTTTAGCGGCGAGAACGGCATTAGACCGTCACCTCAAAACCAAACATGAGGGATGTAGAGTCCGGGCTAAAGTACGAGCATTGGGCCGTGAGGGAATTAATGTTGCCGGATGGGCCCGTACGATAGAGACACAGCGTGGAAACGATGCCACAATTGGGCCTCTTGTTGATGAAAACGGATGCACGATCAAGAAGCGGGACGAGATGTGTGAGGCACTTCACAAGCACTTCGCCGAGTTGTTCGGGAGGTGCGGGACGCTGGATCATGGTGAGGCCCTTAGGGACTTCCTGTCTGGTGGCCCGCGCCTCTCGACACGAGAGGCTGAGTGCTGTGAAGGGCCAATCACAGCCGAGGAAGTAATCGAGGTGTTGGGCAAGTGCCCCGGGGAGAAGTCGCCGGGTCTCGATGGTCTGCCCTATGAATTTTATAGAAGTATGCCAGACTTGTTCGGGCACCTGCTGGCTAGCGTCTACGCCAACTGGCAGCAGAATGGGAGAATTCCCAAGTCTGCGAGCCGAGGGGCGGTGACGTTGATCAGGAAGGACCCGAACAAAGGGGACGAGATAGGGAACTTCAGGCCCATAACTCTGTTAAACACAGAGTTAATGATTCTGGCCAAGGTGCTAGCAAAAAGGTTGGCTCGGGTCGTGGACAAACTTGTCGGGGAAGCGCAAACGTGCGCTATCCCCGGCAGAACGATCCACGACAATCTCCACCTTATACGCTACTCCTTAGAGAGGTGGGGAAGCTTTCTGGCGCAGGGGGAGCACTGGTACATTTAGACCAGTCAAAGCATTTGATAGGGTCGACCATCGGTACCTGGCGGCAGTCCTCGGAGAGGCTGGCCTAGGCCCGACCTTTCGAGGTTGGATCGCTGCTTTGTATAGCGACATCGAGTCTGTAGTCAAGGTGAACGGTTCCTTTTCGAAGCCGTTCAGGATCGAGCGTTCAGTTCGTCAGGGTGTCCCCTGTCCTCGCTCCTATACGTATTGGCTCTTGAGCCTTTGCTGCGGAATTTGGAGGCACTAGGGGGCGCGCCGCATGATCTATGGTGTGGAAGAGGACTACGGCGTATGCGGATGACACCTCCATCATCGTGGCAGACGAAGGCCAGCTTCCAGTGGTGGAAGAGGCCATCAAAAGCTACGAGGCGGTGGCAGGAGCAAAGGTTAACAAGGACAAGTCGGTCGGTTTGCAACTCGGCACCTGGAGGGGCAAGCCGATGCCGTCCAATAACGTCGTAGGGCGTTGGACGGAAGGTCCTGTTAAGCTGCTCGGAGTCTGGTTCGGGCCAGACCTCCAGATTGAGAAAAATTGGAGTGAGGTGGCCAACAAGGTGACCGCTCTAACCCAGACCTGGTCTGGGCGGGCGTTATCCCTGCTAGGGAAGGCGGAGGTGGTGCAGATGTTATATACAGTAATCAATCACCTACCGTCTGACCGTGGTGCCTTGCCCCGATTTGTGGCTGAACAAGGTGGAGAGAATCCTTTTCCGATTTTTGTGGAAAGGAGAAAGCCACTTGTAAAGCGCTCTGTCTGCTGCCAGAAACCGCTAAAGGGTGGGCTAGGGATGCCTTGGCTGAGGATGCGAAAACTCGCGTTAAGGTTGAGGCACCTCTGGCTTTACCTGGATGGAGAGCAGGTGTGGTCGCCGCACGTCCGGTTCTACCTTCCCCAGTTAACATCCCTAACGGACATCGATGCATGGATCAAGCGGAGACCTAAACTGAGTGAATGGCATTTGGAGTGCCGTCAGGCGCTCCAGCTACTATCTCGGGTGGGCAACGCCGGCAACAGGAGTTCCACCACGGATTTCTATAGCGGGTTAGTGGAGATTAAGTCCGAAGACGCCTTGGGGAAGACCCTGGGCTACGATGAAAATCAGTTGGTCAACCTGTTCCGGAGGACGTTCGGGCCGGGGTATCTGGATAATTACCAGAAATCCCTAGCCTGGCAGTGTTTCCGTGCGGCTTTACCTGTTCGCGACAAGCTGTCAAGGCACGGTAGTGCCATCTCGCCGACATGCCCGCGATGTGAGCAGGATAGGGAGACCGTCTTGCACGCATTCGTGGAGTGTCCGGAGTTATCGGGACTGATAGCTTTTGTTGAACAACTGTTGTCAGTGATGGGAAGAGTACAGCTATCAGCTGAGTCTATCATCGAGATTGTGCCGCCCCCTTTCCTTAACAGGGAAAGAAAGGCTTGTTTTTTCTGTGTAGTAGCCATACTGAAAGAAACAGTATGGAAGACGCGTACGAAAGGTATAGTGACAGGCACCTTTGTCTCCGGCCAGGGGTTGATTAACTTTTTTAGTTACCACCTCAGTAGCAAAATCAGGCTGGAGAAGAGGTGTCTGTCACGAGACATGTTAGTGAAAAGATGGAAGCCTGTGGCATACAAGATGGGTATGTTTGGCACCAGGTAAGTATGACCGGATCAGAAAGTAAAGGTTCTACCCGGATGGCTGGGTGTCCGTCCTTCGACATGATCATTAATATTTTTAAACATTGCCTTCGTAAAATTCATTGTTTATAATCTTATCCGTAATTTCATTCGAAAATTGTAACTGTGTTAAGCTACTTCACCCTTTATATTTGTCTGTCCTTGTTTGTCCCCTCTTTGTAAATGCCTAAATGGCAAATTATATGAAATAAAGTAGCTTGTTTACAAACCACGTGGTTCCGGGTTCAGTCCCACTGAAATTTCTCATTTCATTTGCAACATTTGTATTCACGTAATATAGGGTTGTAAAAGAATACACAAGGTAACTTATTCAGGCATGCAGCGATTTCTAAATACTATAGCTACACGGTATAGAAATGAATTATTTTTCAGTATCATAAACAACAACAATGACACAAATATCAACGCTTACAAGCTCAAACATAAACATGCTAGAAAGCTGTTTTGAAAATAAGCATTTGAATGTTTTACAAACAACGCCAAATTTATACCGTATATTTAAATTACATTTTCGTTTCATATTTCGATTGATTTGATCTGAGATCATGTATTGAAACTAAAGCGATTGCAGCATGGGAGATTCATGTTATCTATTCAGAAGCATAAAAATACTGTTAACCTTTCCAATCAGATTTACCAATATCAAAAAAGGACGATATCATTTGGTATCAAAATTTGTCTCCATGAACTGCGACCTGGCCATTGATCAGTATTCCTTGCATTTACATGATGTATTGCAATCTTTACAGTTCAAGCGACGAAATATTTGTCTCGAAGAAACAAATAACGAATATTTTAGTGAAGTTAATAGCATTTGTGTTTTTCAATGGCAAATATGTATTATCCACGCCTCAGTCGTTCAATTTTATGGATAATATTTAATTAATTTCTTTGACTACGTACAAAGATGACATAGAAAAATATGGAGTGAATTTAATTCAATGAAGTTTAATATATGCTTGATTTATTCAGTCGAAATTATGCATTTAGAATAACACTATTATAGATCCCATATTGTGAAGAAATGTTGACGCGGATGTATGAGACTATTTTAACTGCTAGGGTTAACTACTGTGCAAGCGAAAGAAGGAAATAATTCCTATCTGATATTGTAATTCAGTTTTAGTCTCAGTTTCTTGAATGCTTTCTTCTTCCATCCAAGATTAAGATCTACGAAGAAACAAATTATTCATTTCTTTTCGTCTCGTCCCAAATGAAATGCATTGTCACAAATGATGTACGGAAACTGGTATCTATGACTGAAACGACTTCAATAAAAGTTTGATAATTATTTCCTTCTAACACGTTACAATTCTATGTTTGTAGAGAATATCTAGTTTATCATGGTATATCGTTAGTACTTAATTTAATAATTCAACAAATTTGAAATGGAAGTGGGCTTGATGAAAGAAAGAAATACTTTGTACAACATATTTCCTAATTCCTCAAGTAATTATGTCATACGCTAATGAATGGATTAAATCTAGATGAAGTTAAACTAAATTAATTACCCATGAGAAAAAATGTTAAACATCATGACTGACAAGGTAATTGAAGTGATCAATTCTATAAAAATTGTAATAAATATTTAATTAGACCCAATTTTAATCAATTTGCATATATAACTTGAACTTTCAGTCGGAGGTAAATAACATAGATTATTGTACCTTTCAAATACGACATTTCAAAAATATCAATGTATTTTATATCATATTCTGTGTACAACATTATTGCGATGATTTAGGTAGCGGTGGAACAGCAGAGTTGATGTCCACTTTTCCGAACATAGTTTACCCTTCGTAAAAATAACCTCTGGGCCATAGTGACGCGAATGCATGCAAAAGAACGGAACTCAAATCCTAATAAAGGCGAACGCGCAGCATCACATTTGCTGTTAGTCCCATTGATCCATCAAACTATTTCAAGTTTTAGATTGACCGACATTCAAAGCAAAATTACACTGGAGTCGAAGATACCCTTCGGTCACGAATGACCAGGGGATTGCAGCGAGAAATTATCCTCCCAGGCACAAGTCCAGGCAAGTTTGTTTATGGAAGACCAGCAGTCGCTCATGCATACCAGCCTAACCTCTCCACGCGACCAATGTTATCCAAGGGAAAGGCAAAGGCCGATACAGCTTGGCATCAGTGACGTCGTAACTCATTTCTACAGCTGAGTGAAGTGGAGCAACATGAAATAAAGAACACAACACGAGCCTGTCCGGGATTCGAAATCAAAAATTCACGGTCGTAAGCTCGACGCTCTAACAACTGATCCATGGGCCTTCACACACTGGACTAATGCTTATAAAACTGTTGATTTCACTGACAGTATTTTTCTATATAATTAGAAATTGTTAGTCGCTCTGCGCACTTTCTTCTGGGGTCATTGTATCGATACTCAGGATAAAATACTTAAGTAACAAAACTCCTTTGCTATCCTTTCGAATCTGGGAAGTGATGTCATCTGACGTACCTAGCTACTAAGCTTTCTGTATAATCTCGTTGTATATTGTATTGCTCTTCTTTTCTTATTCATAATGTATCACATGGACATTGTCCATATATAAATATCGTTAACATCTTGCAGTAACACGCATTGATCTTTATTTAGAGAAATAATGAACACCCGTACAGTTATCCCTCCTACTTCACCTGACACCTCCATCCAGGTCGACTCACATACACCTCCCTTTAACGCTCACATACGTCAGATTTCCACACGCACACACAGACACATGTGCCCTTACACACATATGCACAAACAGAATATTCACACATATATCAGCTTCATATTTATACACTTTATCCAACATCCCATATACACACATCAACTAAAAACAGAGACTAGCACACTAGCTAGCATACACACACACTCACACACACACACACACACACACACACACACACACACACACACACACACACACACACACACACACCACACAGAGGAATGACACAAGAACACACGCTACTCGCACAAACATTAGTCGTTGCACGCGCGCTTGCATCGAACAGGCTGACACACGCGCATACGCTAGACTATCTCACACATGTACAACGCCCACACACGCAAACATGAGCCTATAACTACACGTAGCACACACACACATATCGCTCCACACACGCACATGTACTTGTTCACTCACATACAAGCAGGCATATAAACACAACCCTTCCTATACACACATACACACGCGCTCTCTCATACACATGAACATTATTCTCATTCTTGCTACCCATGTTTCTGGGCATATCCTTCCGGTTAATTTAACATGTACAACTGATTATCCAACTAGTCTTTCCCTTTATTTTCTCCTCTCTCCGTCATTTTCTTCTACACATTATCACCAATATCAAGAATATTATTTCAATAAACACCCTAATTGATACAGCCATATGTAACTGATTCGTTGCCATCTATTGTGAAATTCTACTTTTCATATTTACTTATCGCACAAGATGACATAAGCTAAGCAAAGTGAAATCTTATTTTCAGTGCTTGACCAGATCTTCTTGCAAGGTCTTCGTAACAAAGAAGTCGCATTGAGTAGACAGATACAAATCTGAATACATATTAAAAATTGCGTTATGTCCAGTTTCGCTACAGCAAACAAATAGTTATATTTACTAACTCAACAGGTATCAACACTCCACTGTTTTGGGATATAATATAACTTTATTTACAGTAATTCTACATAAGCTACACGTCATATATAAGCTTTAGATCACAAGGAAGCGAAACCGTCAGAAGCAGTGCATTTATATGCCCTCAGAGTAGAAATTAATATTAAATACATTATATGAAATAAATGTTTTACAGTAAACATACGTCTATATTCCCCTCACATAAAAGCTTGTATCTTAGAATGAATCAAATATTCTGATATATATTAAGAATTTGGCGTATGCATTACCTTTCACATATTAGTTCAGTTCAACTTGGCTACAACTAACATGCCAAAAATAAATAACCTATATATGAAGATCTAATGAAATATACAAATCTTTCTGAGGCATAAAACTGAATACCATTTCAAGTGCAATTCATATCTGATATTTTTTTCGCTTCACAAGCCTTTACACCAAAAATAACGCACAAATTGGCTTACCTTCCGGAACATTCGCCATCTTAGTCTTTCCCAACTGTCTCATCTTCTGTCTCATGATTTCCCCCCGCCTCTCTTCCTTACTTTTGCTCTTTCCCCATATATATTTATGAATATATATATATGTGTGTGTGTGCTTGTGTGCGTGTGTGTACACAAACACAAACGCACATACGTATGCACACACATAATTATATTTTAAAGAATAATGCAAAAAACATTCTAATTATCGTTATAACAACTAGAAGTGCGTTTTAGTGTGTGTATATATCTATGTATTATGAACCTGTCTATACATCTATTTATCTATCTATTTATGTATATATAATATATATATATATATATATATATATATATATATATATATGTATTTGTGTGTATAGGCATCCTGTCAACAGGTGTGCGTGGATCCCACAGGTTAAGAGACTATCAAAAAGAAATCTGGAACATCTATTTTCTAAGAATATGTTTGACGTGTGGTAAAAGTATATAAAAAATCAGCGGAAAGAAGCGCTGCATGTTGAATTAAGATCAGAGTAAGATAAGTATATATTTAAAGAAACTTAAATCAAAAATGAAATAAAGAAAATAATTTCTCGTAACATATTAGAACTTACTCCAGAGAAAAATGAAGGTGACAGGCTATTTATTATTTATTAGCATAGAGGCGGGTTGATGAAATAAGGAATCTGGAATAGTCGGAAAATTCTGATAACATTGTGTAGAAATTATTATGTTGTACAACTATAGCCACAGAAGATATATATTCAAAAACGAATATAAATAAATTGAAAATTATAAAAATAAAATATTACAATATCGATATAATAATGTTAGTAAAGAAATGTTATACACGGAGGCATGTTACAGTAGTGTGAAATTGGGGTCGTCCATTTAGGGGTAGACCAGGGTTTTAAAGATTCTTGCAGTTCCAAGAAAATAATCTTTTGAAAGTCTCTTGACTGGAGTGATCTAGGATTCTAAAGATTCAAATCCTCTCCTAAACAGAGTTCATGCGTATACTTAAATCCATTTCAACGTAGTGAATATCCTTAATTTTAGATACAGTATGGTATATATTTTCTTATGAGCCACCAAATGTGATTCAAGGTGAAAAAAAATGACAAACTGAATTCTTCTGGAGTCATGTATCCTAATTGCACCTCACTTAAAAATTGCTTCCAGTGAAACTAATGCAATTCATGTCAAAGTTTGCAGTAATGGCTTCATTAGTAAACTTGCAACTGCCTCACTTTCTTCTCCGTCTTCTCTCCTGTCTGTCACACCATATAATCGCTCACGTTCTTAATAGGATGCATTGCCGAATCCTTTCTGCATACACACACACACACACACACACACACACAACACACACACACAACACACACCACACACACACACACACATATATATATATATATATATTATATATATATATATATATATATATATCGGTGAGTGATGGACTAACGAAAGTACAGGGCACTCAGCGCATTTGATAGGAGTGACGTATTATTTAAAGCAGTTTGATATGGTTTCCATGCTACGTCAACTTTTGCAGGCCCCTAACTGGGGTTCGTGTCCTTCAGGTGCATATATATATATATATATAAAAAGTATAGGAAAGAATGGAGCTGAACGAAGATTTAACAAAGTTCCTTTATTTTATTTTCGACATATGTTTCGAAGTCTGCAAAATCCCTAATTCCGAATGAATAAGGAGTCCATTATGCAGCTTTCTCTTCAGGAAAAACCAGGAACTTAATTCTCCAACAAAATGCACAACAAGTTCCTGGTTTTTCCTGAAGAGAAAGCTGCATAATGGACTCCTTATTCATTCGGAATTAGGGATTTTGCAGACTTCGAAACATATGTCGAAAATAAAATAAAGGAACTTTGTTAAATCTTCGTTCAGCTCCATTCTTTCCTATACTTAATATATTAAATTAAACTTCAAATTTCCGCACTAAGGCACGATTTTTATGCCCTATAGTCGTAACTTCAACCGTGCTTTTTATGTTGTGAGTTTGCTACCCAGGTATCGGTTATCTTTCGAATTATCCGTAATAAGATAATTCATTTGTCTACTTAAATATATATATATATATATATAATATATATATATATATATATAATATATATATGCTGATGATGGTTCTTTCTCTGTGTTTACTTGTCCTGTTCTCCTTTTTTCTCGTTGTCTCCATATTTAACGCGATTGTTTAAATATTCCTGATATTCGCACCCTTGTTTACGCCTTGTTCCATATATGCGTGTACATACATACATGCATACATACATACATACACATTTATATATATATATATATTATATATATTATATATATATATGTATATATGTATACATGCATTAGATTTGCAAAATACCACGACGTCTTAAAGCTGTAGATAGATGTGAAGATTATCTCATTAGTTAAAAATGTCATATGCGATCATAGATCTAACTAATTCCAACACAAATTGCAAATATTTCATGAGCCTTTTCAGAAATCTACAAACATGCTTTTAAATGCATATAAACTGTTTATGAGGGAGATAATCATACATATTACAAACTGCTAGTCAATGACATAAACACAATGTAATACAACGAATCCTACATGATCCTATATGATTTAATCAAAATTGAAGCAGAAAACGTAACTATGAAACCAAAATCAATTGTAGAGTAGAATGTTTTACTCCATGAAAATCTTTTGTAACACTCATTCTACAAAGACAATTTTGCTCAAAGCCGTTGATGTACATTCATAAATCCTACGGGAGGCAAAATAGTTTGCATTATCAAAAATCTGTACTAGACAAGTATGTACGACGCATCAGAGCCTCCTCAAACCTTACTCAATTAATATTTTTGCAGTGCAAACATTACACAGTTGAAAGTAAGCTGAAATGCAAATTCATCCAGTTCGACATCGTGAAGTTTTACCATTCGATCTCCAAAAACCTGCTCCCAAATTATCCCTCATTAATATTGATTATAGTCATTATGATGAATGAAAGGAAGACTGTACCTTTTCATGATAATTCGTACTGAGTGAAAAAATATGGGATGAGTCATTTGATGTCGCTATGGAGAGATGTGATTCAGTACAGTCAACATATATAGGTCGGCTTTTACATCCTAGATAACCCCAAAAGGAGCTAAAAGAAGTCTGCATGTCATCTGCGAATCGAAAGTTTGTTAGTCGTTCGCCATTGAAAACCAGCTTTTTTAACCTATGACCTTGGTGATCATTTATGGACATGCAGTAAAGAGCTTTGGAGAGATAACATCTCCTTGCTTACCCACCCCCAATTGGAACTCTTACTGGTGGTGCATCCAGAGTTCACATCTCTGAGCGGTTTCATACATTTAGTCTCAACACTTCGTATTTCTAGAGATTTCAACACCGGAGGCCTTTTCATCATCAACGGAAGTAATACACAGAAGAAACGTGTATCCGTTCGCTCGTTCTATGAACTGTGCTAGAGTGACTATGTAATGTATGGTTCTTACTAAAGTTCTTACGGACATCTGCTCGCTCTGTTGTTTGCTGGTCATCAAGGTGTTTTGGTAGTGTGGTGACTATGACCTTTGTAACCATCTTAAGGGAGAAGACATGAAGCATATGGGGTGATAATTTTTTAGATCTTCTTTATCACTCTTCTGAAGCAGGATGTTAGTTGACTCTTTCCACAGTAAGGGTGCTTTACCCTCCTTTATGATAGCGATTTAAGCTTAGAACGCTTTTCATATCCGCATCTTAATATCTTTGTCGTGATGCCATCTTCTCCAGGAGCTTTGTCTATTTTCATCAGTTTGAGGGCATTTTCACTATCACTGATGAGAATAGGTATCGCAAAGAGTGATCCGATTAACATACAGGATACTGAGGCACACTGCCTCTAATTTTTCCCGACATCCTACTTCAGTACATCATAGTAGTGCAACAGTGGCAATATTTATCCGGTAGCTATAGTAGCAGGACGTATATTCTGGCACCAACCAAGCTACACATGTACGGGACAACGGACCCGACGGAAGGTCTACTTCGTGGAAGCGAGCGCATATTCTATTTGCTAGTTTGTTCCTTCTCGAGCCATGCCTGGCTCATAAGGGCCGGTTCCCCGGTTTCTTGGCGTATAGGTTCCCCACCTGGACGGGACGCCGGTCCATCGCAGGTGAGCTGCAAGATGCAGTAGGAAAGAGTGAGAGAAAGTTGAGGCGAAAGAGTCAGCAGAAGTTTCACCATTACCATCTACCGCAGCCGTGTGGAGCTTAGGTGTTTCGCTCATAAACACACAAATCGTCCGGTCTGAGATTCGAACCCTCGATCCCTTGACCGCGAGTCCGCTGCTCTAACCACTAGGCCATGTGCTTCCACTATTTGCTAGTTGGAAGCTAGCTATACCGAAAGAGTAATAAATGGCCTACATTTGGTCCTTTTTTTATGGCTTCTGGTATATTTTCGTCACCAACCGAAGATACAGCGCTGTATACACTATATAAATTGTTCTGGTTTTATTTTGACCTACGTTTAATATTATTTTTGGGTGTAGAACTTCAAATGCCTAGAATCTATTAACAAAATTCGAGTGAAATTACACAGCTATATCTTACGTATATAATCCCTTAGTGGATATGAATGACCAGTTTATCGACGCTTTTTAAATGGAAAAATATAATCTTTCTCCTGCAGCTCGAGAATTTACGAAAATTTGAGATAAGAGAATTGCGGTAAAATTACATTTGCGTATATATTGTTATCGTTCACCGTCAAAATTGAAATTCTTCGTCGATCTACAATCATGTAAATTTTTTTGTTTATTGATATTTGTAAAACCAATGATGTTAGTGAATGACAAACAAAATTGAAAAACACTTACATACGTCTTTTTTTTTTCCATATTGTTTAGATATTTCCATAGGGACTCACAGTATCTAATATAATATACAGATATGTTGCAGAAATAAAGCCCAACACCGCATAAAAATTAAAATTAACTTTTATGCACTATACATGAGAATTTAAAATATTGCCAAGAATTTGAGGAAGTGAGTTGTTGTCACATGAGTTCGTAAATGGGGAGGTTATATAGTGTACACTTTTACATGGAAACAGGCGGATTAACAGAAAACTACAAGTAGGGATTAATAGAAAAATACAAGTAACCCAAAGTCACAGAATTTCGTGCATTGACACTTATGAAACGCACGAAACGCCCAAACCTTGAGTCACTCTGACACTTTTGCTAAATATTTATTAAGCATATACGTATTTTCATATTTCGAGTTCTATTTATCCTGTTTGCCTCAACATACCTGTCTATATACGTGCATACACACATACATACATACATACATACATATATACATAGATACATACATACATACATACATGGTGGATGCCCCGTCGTTATCGAGTATGGCCATTGCACGAAGCGTAACTGTTATTGGTGCTGTGATCGAATGTAAGGCTACAGCCAGCTATTCAGTTGAGACTCACAGCACTGTCAACGATCATGAACAATGTTGCTATCGTGCCATAATCTGAAAAGAAGAATAAGTCAACATCATCGGTAACCACTGAGCTGCAGGTTTTATGTCGGAGTTATCCCAGTTACCTGTGTTACCTTCTCCTAGAAGGATGCCCTAACAAAGGCTATGAGTCCTTCACTCCCAATGGTTTAACCCGCGATGGGGTATTCAGTCCGATTATTTCTATGTCCCCGCGCATGATACAGCCTTAAGCCTTAAAAAAAAAGACAAATTTATTGGATGGCCGTTGACTCTCAAGAGTTCCTCCGCCCTTTGACGGGTTTTGTTTTTCATCCCGCAGGGTGTCCAATAAACACCCTCCTCACCAAGCAAGCTTGGTGGGGTTGCCGGTTTTGTCGCCGACGGCTCGACCATGCAACAGGTTGTACTGGGTTACATGTTACCAGTAGCAATCGAAAGTGACCTGACATACATACATATATACATACATACTTACATACATACATACATGCATATATGTGTGTGTATCTGCGTGTGTATGCGCGCACGCGTGTGTGTGATGGCTCGGCGTAATGGGCGACACCCTTTTCAGCTATTTTTAACCATTTGAAGGTATTTTGTTCGTATATTTTGTCAACACTTTTGTGTCTAATTGTTCTTTTGTATGAAACAATTGTCCAGTTTATCCACCTCAGTTCTCCATTCTCCAACATCTCATCTATGCCTTTTGTCTAAGTTTCCACACACTCTTTATTCTGTACATAAATTATAGATTGTTCTTTGTCTTTTATAGCCTTTACGTATATTCTATCACTTCTCTTTTATCTTTTACTTGTTTCAGGCATTTGAGTGCGGCCATTTTGCGACATCCCGTTGAATAGTTTTAGTTGAACTAATCGACTCCAGGACTTATTTATTTAAAGCTGGGTATTTATTCTGTACGGTTCTTTTGCTGAACTGCTAAGTTACGAGGGCGTATATATATAAACACCAGTCGGTTGTTGAACGGGGGTGGAATACAAACACAGACACCCATAAATGTATTTGGCAGGCGTCTTTTAGTTTTCGTATACCGAATCTACTCACAAGCCTTTGATTGAACTGAGGCTATAATATAAGACACTTGCAGAAGGTGTTATGCAGTAGTCCTGAACTCTGAACCTTGTGGTTGGCAAGCAAGCTTCTTACCACACGGCCATACGCTTATATCTTTACAGCATATTGCTCTTAGTATTTCATGAAACCTTCATTTCATATTACACAGCTCACGTACTCCCTCTAACAACCATTTTTCCTCTTTCACATCCACTTCGTTTTGTTAAAAAACCCTCCATTCTTTCATTAGTTTACTTTCACTAAAACCGTCCCACGTACAAATTTATTATTTTCATACACTTGTTTCTTCTTTTTCATATTTACCATTATATTTTCGGCTCACTCCATCTTGGTCCCTAATTGCTAAATTGGTTAAATGATTTCCCTGAAATAGTTCTTAGCAGCAGAAATTACTAGCAACATTCTTTCAGAAAACTGTACTCTTTTATATACCATTATTTCAGTAGATATTATTTTTTTTTTTGTTATTTGTTAATTTTCTCAACGATCATTCTGCTTATCCAAAAGGCTTCCTCAGATTTGAAACCTGACAACCTCTGTCCCTTGAAGATTTAATTTTTATTTGATTAGAAGCCAACTGATTCACCCTGCATTATTTACAGCCATTGTATCCTTCGAACAGTTCATTGCTATTTGATGATAGGTAATGTGATACTCGGAATAAGGGTTTAACAAGTTCTTCTGCTTCAATAATTCTCTATAATTTCTTTTATCCATATTATTCTAATGCTATTTTCTTCTACGTCCTTTGCACGTATATGTTCCTACTGACGCACACGCTAATACACACGTGCGCGCACACACTCACACACACACATATATGCGATGTTCTGCGCGCGTGTGGGTGTACGTACGTATATGTATTTTTGCGTACCTACATATATGCACGCATATTTACATACGCATGCAGGCATATATGCACAGACACATACACACATACACAAACACACACAAGCATGTATATTAGTATGTATGCATATCTATCTATCTATCTATCTATCTATCTATCTATCTATCTATCTATCTATCTATCTATCTATCTACTATCTATCTATCTATCTATCATCTATCTATCTCTCTCTCTATCTATCTATCTATCTATCTACCTATCTATCTATCTATCTACTATCTATCTATCTACCTATCTATCTATCTACCTATCTATCTATCTATCTATCTATCTATCTATCTATCTATCTATCTATCTATCTATCTATCTATCTATCTATCTATCTATCTATCTATCTATCTATATCTATCTATCTATCCATCTCTCTCTCTATCTATCTATCTATCTATCTATCTATCTATCTACCTACTTACCTGTCTATTTATATACCTATTTCTCTCTCTCCCTTTATCTATTTATCTACCTATCTATCATTGTGTGTGTACGCGTGTATGTGTCTTTCTCTCTGTCTGTCTATCACATATATATTTAACTGCACATATGTATGTTTGCGTAAGTACGCACAGGAAATTGCCTACAGGATCAGAGTATGCTTAGCGGTTTAATATACTTAGGCAAATTATTTGATATGGAATAGGCAGAAACCCCAGCTGACAAATATTTCGCGCGCACACTAACACCCTCATACATACATAAATACAAACATACACAGATATGTGTGTATATGTGGCTATCTATATATGGGTATATGTGTTAGTCTATGTGTGTGTATGTAAACGTATCACGCACAAGTAATCCAGACTGCACGAAATGATTTGTTAGAAAACATAATACATTTAGAGATAATCGTGTATTCTCACATTTTCTATGGTGTAGCGTACAAGAAAAATATTTGCATGAATCTCTTTCAACAATAGATATCAGAACAATTTAGTTTCCTTAGTGAATAATGTTTGTTCGGTGTTCGAGAAGAAAACATTTTCATGACATAAAGTAGAATGTATAGTGTTATGAATAGCTCGTTGGCTAAGAACCTTTCAACGATGTGTAGCCTGCTTAGAATGCTTCAGGCTTTAACTAGACTCTTAAAACATTGAAAACTAAGACTTGAGTAGACAAGTAATTTTAATGAATGCGTAGTATGGGTTACGTGGTTCACTAATAATAGGAATGGGTAGTGTGGGAATATAGTGTTTAGAATTTGATAACTTCTGTCAAACCGAATCGCCTGGCTGTTCGTAAAGGTATCAATATTTCAAGTTCCTCTCATCATTTCCTATCTAAGAATCTATCTATCTATCTATCTATCTATCTATCTATCTATCTATCTATCTATCTATCGATAGATCTATCTGTCTGTCTGTCTGTCTGTCTGTCTAACTATCTATCTATCTATCGATAGATCTATCTGTCTGTCTGTCTGTCTGTCTGTCTAACTATCTATCTATCTATCTATCTATCTATCTATCTATCTATCTATCTATCTATCTATCTGTCTGTCTGTCTGTCTGTCTGTCCGTCTGTCTTTATGTCTGTCTGCCTGTCTGCCTGTCTATCTATCTATCTATCTATCTATCTATCTATCTATCTATCTATCTATCGATCTATCTGTCTGTCTGTCTGTCTAAACTCTCTGTTCGTATATATTAATATTACTATATACGTATATGTTAATATTACTAAATGTATGAGCTCACAGACACAACAAAAGTATGTGCAGTTACATCAGTTACATTGTATGAAGGAAATATATATATATTTATATATAGAGAGAGAGAGAGGAGAGATAGCGAGAGAAAGAGACAGATATTAAATGTATAAATGAGCGTGCCCATGAGCGTGTAAATTAAACCTATATAATGCTAACATTTTGGCCTTATTTCAAAAATTGTGACGAAACAAATGTTATAAAATTGTTTATAATCGTGTAGGGAATAAAATCGGAAAGTATCTTCCGAACTGTTCACTGTTAATATATTTCTATCTGATGCTGCACATCTTTTACCAACTGAACACTGCTATTTGTCTATATATATATATATATATATATATATATATATATATATATATATATATATATATATATATATATATATATATAATATATATATATATATATATATATATATATATATATATATATATATATATATATATGTATGTATATATATATAAATATATAGGTGCAGGAGTGGCCGTGTGTTAAGTAGCTTGCTTACCTACCACATGGTTCCGGGTTCAGTCGCGCTGCGTGGCACCTTGGGCAAATGTCTTCTACTATAGCCTTGGGCCAACCAAAGCTTTGTGAGTGGATTTGGTAGACGGAAACTGAAAGAAGCCCGTTGTATATATGTAAATATACATATATATATGTGTGTGTGTGTGTGTGCTTGTGTGTCTACGTTTGTCCCCCCAACATCGATTGACAACCGATGCTGTCCCCGTAACTTAGCGGTTCGGCCAAAGAGGCCGATACAAAGAATAAGTCCTGGGGTCCATTTGCTCGACTAAAGGCGATGCTCCAGCAAGGCCGCAGTCAAATGACTGAAAAAAATTAAAAGAGAGTATATATATATCATATAACAGAACGTAAAAGTCATTTTTTGTCCTGATCATTACTCTTTTATTATAGATTTTACAAATCTATTATCTGCTTACAAATCTAAAGGAGAGATATATTGGTTTCAAATTTTAGAATAAGACCAGCAATTTCGAGGCAGGAGCTAAGCTAAGCCTATTGCATCGACCACAGTGTTCAACTGATGCTTATTTTAGCGAGCTGGAAAGGATGAAAGGCAAAGTCGACCTCGGCGGAATTTGAACTCAGAACTTAAAGACTGATGAAATGCCACTAAGCATTTTGTCCAACCTGCTAGCGATTCTGCCAGCTCACCGCCTTCTCATGGAGAGACATTAAATAATATAATTATGGATTTATGCTAAGGAGATGTAGCTTAGACTACTGGATCAATGCTGAAAGGAGGCCAAATGCCTGTGCACTTGAAGCTCTTAATACATTTTTTCTTTTGTATGGAAATGCATTAAGTTTCAGGTAACGAAAATTTAAAAAATGGTAAGAAAAGATAAAAATAGACAACAACTTTTATATTAACCAAATGAATTTTTTGAATAAATGTTTAAGTTCATTGACTTGGTAAAATTATATGTATTTAACATAAATTTAAATTCAATACGTTTCTCAAGCGTGTAACTTGCGAGATAATTTATACAATGTACGAAAAATCTATAAACCTTTATCATTTACGATAATAAATTTTCATACATCAACTAACAAATATAAATGTCTAACAGGCACCTAGCGTAAGAAACTTCAGAGCATGACAGTTCTTATTTTATCCATACCCTAACGCGTTGGAAGCATTTTCTATTCTAGTCTACGCGAAGATGAAACGTTCCATGTAAATGATTTCAAAATATCACGACTTGGTTTGACCTCAGTATTAGCAATTCTACAACTCGATACCACTACAAAGTAGCCTGTCCAGATTCCACTCATGAGGGTAATTCAACAACGATTCACAATAGTTTGTGATATTCACTAGAAACCTGTGGCAATGTGTGAACCTTTTCTGCGAGACCTAATATAAATAAAGGCGAGGCTGTGTGGTAAAAAGTTTCCTTCCAAGCCTCATGGTCTTGGGTTCACTTTCACTGCATGGAACCTTCAGCATGTGAATAGATTTCGTAGACGAAATATGTGGTTCCTCGCTAAGATAAATATTTCAATTAACCTGAAGATTGACTGTAACTATAACTCGAATTATTACGAATTGTACAGCCATGAAACGATCGTAGTGTTTTACTCTTTATCTTTTATTAAACTTTTAATACTTTTGATATATATTTAAAATAATATAAATTAATTAATTTTAAGTATTGGCTTATGTTTTCATTGTTTGATTTGCCTAATAGTGGTTTATCTCTAATTTAATATAATATAATATTTTACTATAAAATTGGATTTAATCCTAAATCTGATTTTTCCCTGTAAGTTTGGATTTATTCCCTAATATTTTATAATTATTTATATATATATATATATATATATATATATATATATATTACTCTACCACTGGTATTTGAGTATTTTTTTTCCACCTTGTTTCACATTTATGTGTTTACTCTCCGGTGTAACCCGCTCCTTGTAAAAGTTTGAGCGACTCTGCACAAGTAGGAAGAACAAACAGCTGAAAAGATGGAACTTTACCCGCTGGATTTTTCTCAGAAAAATATACCTATCCCTGCACGGAAACAATATCTCAAAGGTCTTATAGAGAAAACGGAAGAGTTTATTAGAAGACTGAGATGGAAAGCCTTCTTCTTTGATAATAAACAGAAAATAGAAGGAAACAAATATGGATTTAAATCTCCAGAAACCCGCCACCCATTCCGGAATTAGAAGCCTTCGAGAAAGACCTTTTCGAGCTTATTAGGAAAATTAAATTCCGCAAATATACCAACCAATTGCAAAAAAACATGAGAGAAAAAATTAAGGAGATTAACGACTCGAATAAGATCTTCGTTAATTCTGACAAGACAAGGAACTTATATGCACTTGATAAGGGCGTTTATAAACGCCTGATTTCGAATAGTGTCACAGACACATACAAAAAGACAACACGAATATATACAAGAGGTGAACTTAGAAGCAAGAGGAATAGCTAACGATCTTAAGATTAGCGATAGGATTGAATACCTTTCACCACGACCAGCTTTTATACTCTGAAAGACCATAAAGCCAATTTTAGTAGAAACATGTAGATTGATAAATCCGGCTAAAACTGAGATAGGAATTATTAGCAAAAATATTTTGGACCGTATATTAGTTAAGTTAGATAGTGAAGTAGACTTGAGAATTTGGAAGAATAGTAAGTCAGTTATAGAGTGGTTTAAAGGTATTAGCTATAAGAATAGTTGTAGTTTCACACAATTCGACATTATTGACTTTTACCCGTCAATATCTAGGACGTTGCTCCTAAGGGCATTGGACTTCGCCAAGCAGTATGTCAACATCGATAACTCGGAAATTGAAATTATTATGCATGCGAGGAAATCGCTTCTTTTTTTCGAGGATTCCACCTGGATTAAGAAGACTGAGGATTCTCTTTTCGATGTACCGATGGGGGCATACGACGGGGCTGAATTATGTATGCTCATAGGAGCCTTTATTCTCCATAATCTAAAAATAGAATTCCCATTTATAGATGCAGGTTTATATAGGGATGACGGCCTTATAGCCACGCATAATCTAAACGGCCATGAATCAGATAGACTTAGGAAGGACCTTATAGCTTTCTTTCAAAGATGGGCTTACGGGTTACGATAGATGCTAACCTGAATAGTGTAGATTTTTTAGACGTAAATTTTAATGTAAGATCGGATAGATTTAAACCTTTCCGTAAGCCCAATGAAAAGCTATCGTATATTAGCAAAGATTCGAACCATCCACCAGTTATCCTTAGCAACTTAGTCAGCAATGTAGGTAGAAGAATATCTTCAATTTCTTCGGACGAGGCAGCATTCCATAATGCTGCACCTTATTACGATAGCGCATTAAGAATAGTGGATTCTCGGAGAAGATCCAGTTCAACCAGCTTAATGCTAATAATAATGCTGCACGAAGAACTAGGACCAGGAAAGTTTTGTGGTTCAACCCGGCTTTCAATTTGGCCGTAAAGACTAATATAGGTAAGGAATTTTTGAGATTAGTCTCTAAGCATTTTAAGCAGGGTCATAAATTCTACAGAATATTTAATAGAAGAACCCTGAAGGTTAGCTATTCTTGTTGCAGAAATTTCGCCTCTTACAATAGCCAACATAATAGGAAGCTAATTGAGATTAGACATGGTGCCGAGCCCATTAGAAATGTAATTTCAAAAACGAAAGCTCCTGTCCGTTAGAAGGGAAATGTCTAGTGAAAGGAGTAGTTTATAGAGCCAAGGTGCAAGTGGAAGGCTCATCGGAATACAAGACATACACAGGGGCTTCAGAAAATTCATTTAAAACAAGATTTTATTCTCATAAAAATTCCTTTAAATACCCAGAGAATAGGAAGAAAACCAGCCTAGCAAAATATGTCTGGGAACTAAAAGAAAAGGAAGCCCCACCTTTCAACGTGACATGGAGCATTCTGGACAGGGCGGCACTATACAGGTATGGAGCTTACAAAAATAATTTCAAGTGCAGACTTTGTCTATTAGAAAAAATGTACATCTTATTCAAAGACAATAATTCTTTGAATCAAAGAAGTGAGTTAATGAACTTATGTAGGCACGCGGCTAAATTTAAAATGTCGAATATAAATATACCATATGGATAGAGTATATATTTTGTATTTTGATTTTGATTTTGACTCTTAAACGATGAGCGCTACGATGGATTTTGTTTCCAAGGAATGCGGATCTTAATCCGTATAGCAAAGTCTTATGTTTCTACATATATATTAGGAAAAACCTACAAACTTTGTTTTCATGTTATTGTATTGCATAGGATTACCTTGATTATTTATATTACCTTGATTATTTATAATTGACCCAAAATAGGATGTTATATTTTATTTTATATGTCTTTCGTATATATTTTTTATTAATGCACCCATTTTTAAAAGCAATGTTTTTTAAAAAAAAGCAATGTTGTCAGAATTAGAATGTTTATATAAGTATGTGTATAGCAAAGCATATGTATTTGTAAGCATGCGTATCTGTGTATGTGTAAGTGAAAGTATGTTTGTGCTTAAGCACACGTATACACGACGGTATGTATATGTATCCATTCAAACTTGTGTATGTATACTGGTCTCTAGAGATGCCAATAGCATCGTTACACTGCTTGTATACATAAGTTTTTTTCCCCACCCCTCCTTCGTTCCTTTTTCTCTCTTTCCCTTTCTTTCGTTCCCCCTCCTTGCTCAGTATATGAGAATTGCTACATAGATGAATTTTAGCTTGCGTGCGAGACGGTTTGCGTGAATATATGTACACATGCTTTTATGTGTATATTTAGATTCATATTCATACGTCTGTATATGTATGTATGGCGTTTACGCGCATCCTTTTGTGTATGTTGATATATATATGTAGATTTTAATATAAATATGTATTGCAGTATTTATAACAGGTTTAATTTCTATGCATTAATTTGCACTGTCTTCATTAACGTCAATAGGTTTTTTCCTCGGATTTTATAATTTTTATAAGTTTTTTTATATATATATACATATATTTTTGACCTTTTTGTTTATCGCTCGAAGATTGACCGTTTTTTCTAAAGGGCCAATCAAACAAGTCCATTTCTTTTTAAAGGTGTAGCGTTTGTAAGAGTATAGATTGAATTGATATATCAGTTCCATTCTAGCAAAAACTGTCTGATGAACGGCAACGAGAAACTCAGAGTAACAGATTTTGTTGAATTTTCTGCTGCTTAAAATAAAGTATATATATATATATATATATATATGTGTGTGTGTGTGTGTGTGTGTGTGTGTGTGTGTGTGTGTGCATGTGCGTGTGTGTATACATAGGCGCAGATATGGATGTTTGGTAGGAAGATTGCTTCCCATCAACATGTTTCCGGGTTCAGCCCTACTGTGCGGCACCTTGGCATCTTCTACTATAGCCTCTAGCCGACCAGACTTGTGAGTGGATTTCGTAGAAGCAAACTGAAACAAACCCGTCGTATGTGTGTGTGTATGTATATAAATCTATGTGTGTGTATGTTTATGTGTCTGCGTCTGTGTTTGTCCCTCCATCACCGCTTGACAACCGGTGTTGGTGGTTTACGTTCACGCAACCAGCTGTCCGGAATTGTTGAACAATTCCACATTCATTCGAACACAGCTACGTGCCCACATATATTTCACATTTTTATAAAGAGTCCATGCTCAAGCTTCCTCAAACAATGTTCCAAGCCCACATAAACATTTAATATATGCGCGTACACATGGTCGCACAACCACATTGAAATGTACACATATATACATAAGCCTGTGCGTAAATACTGCTTGACAGTTGCTTACGCACTGTCACATATGCACATCAGTGCATTCATGTACTGAGTTGTACATAGTACAAGTGGAATCGTTTAGCACATGTATCCATGCGCATTCATGCGCTCACACACACATTCACACGAGCAAACAGCTACACACGAACATACACGCACACACTCTCCGTCTCTCTTTTTTACTTACATACACCGACCAAACATTAGGTCATTCTCAATCAGTGACATTAAATCTAATAAACAGCGATGGGATTGTCAAATAGTATAAAAAGAGAAATAAACTAGGGAAAAAAATGAAGATTCAGTGATGACAACAAATCAACACCAACACCACCAAGTTTAATATTAATAACGGATTACTACTACTACTACTACTACTACTACTACTACTACTACTACTACTTTCTTTGCACAGCTTCTAACACTGGAAATGTACAACGGTGTAAGATGTACACTACCAGTGGAATAAGGCAACACCCCTTATTTTTCGAGCACCATCCGGAAAAAAATAAGGGGTGATACGATAGTTCATTGGTAGTGAAAAGCTGATACCCTAGTACATCTTCAGTATTAGACGCTGTGGAAATAAAATAAAATAACATAATAATAATAATAATAATATTAATAGTTATTACAAATCATGCTATGTTGTTTTCTTCTGCTCTAATGCTATGTTCGCATCCAATAAGTCCCCTTCACCCCCTTTTTCTTGGTACATATAATCTGTTTGTGTCACTTTTTCGGTGGAATGTCCCATATCTAATTAGTAACTGCCTTGTATTTCTGTCTAAGATCTTTAGCTTGTCTAGCATGGTATGTACAATATGCCACAGGACCGCTATTACTAGAAGTTAGAAGGTCAGGCTTGTGTAGGATGGAAGATTGCAAAGATAAAGCACTGTGCAAGCAACTGAAAACGAATGAAACTGAAAATAGGAGGGTAAAGAAAAGAATGCATGGACAATTTCATGGAGATGTTGAAGATAAGACAGACAGAGAAAAAGCTGGCCGTGAATGACTAAGTGTGATCTGAAACCGGAAACGGAGGCTCTAATCTGTGCTGCCCAAGAGCAAGCACTAAGAACAAACTATATAAACTGAAGAGTAGAGAACACATCAGAAAGTGATAAGTGCAGCATCTGTGGACAATATGGTGATATCTTATGGCATATTACCAGCCAAAGTACGCCACTAGCCCAGAAGGAATATAAGTGATGCCACGACAATATACTAAGGTTTGTTAATTGGACACTTTGCAACAAGTGTGGACTAGAACTAGACAGAGAAAAAAATTGGTATAACCACAAATCCGAAGGCATCATCGAAATATGATAATGCAAAGATCCTGTGGGGTTTTATGATTCAGTGTGACCATGAGATAGAGAATAGGAAGCCAGACATGTTCTTAATTGAGAAACAAAGCAAACTATGCTGGATCATAGATAAAGCATGTCCAGCTGACAACAAGGTATGCGATAAGGAAGAAAGAAAAATCGTTAGATATAACAGGTTAGCTTGGGAGGTAAAGCAGTTGTGGTCTATTGAAAAAGGTGGTAGTAGTAACAATAATTATCGGAGATCTGGGAAAAGTGAATAAAAACCTTGAGAAGTACCTGGAACAAACATGGCCTGCAATAATAGTGAAGCACTTGCAGGAAACAACACTGCCTGGAACAGCTCGGATACTCCGGAAGTTGCTCGAAAAATAAGAGGTGTTACCTTAGTTCATGGGTAGTGAACAGCTGACACCGTACTACATCTCCAGCGTAAGAAGCTGTACAAAGGCAATGATGATGATGATGATGATGATGTTGATGATGACGATAATAATGATGATAATAATAATGATAATAATAATAATAATAATAATAATAATGATAATAATAATAATAAAAGGTCACAGAAAACGAGAAAGCTACCATACTCTGGGATATGTCGATACACACAGATAGAGAAATTAAGGCCAACAGACCAGATATAGTTGTCAGAGATCATGAAGAAAAACATGCTTTCTAATTGATGTATCAATACCAGCAGATGACAACGTGTTTCTAAAAGAAATGGAGAAACTTTCAAAATAAAAGACCTGGAAATAGAGGTAACCAGAATGTGGAATCTAAAAACAGAAACAATTCCTATCATAGTAGGTGCATTAGGCATGATAAAAAAGTATTCAGACAAATACATAACAAAAACACCAGGACTTACAAACACATATAACATACAGAAAATTGCACTACTAGGCACTGCACACATCCTACGCAGAACACTTTCCATACAATAACCATCAGAGCATCACAACAAATCACAGCACATACCCAAGGCACACAGAGCTGCGCTCGGTAGTGAAGTGAAAGCACGTTATAAAAATAAAACTACTGAATAATAATAATAATAATAATAATAAAATAATAATAATAATAATAATAATAAGTATAATAATAATAATAATAATAAAATGTCACAGAAAACGAGAAAGCTACCATACTCTGGGATATGTCGATACACACAGATAGAGAAATTAAGGCCAACAGACCAGATATAGTTGTCAGAGATCATGAAGAAAAACATGCTTTCTAATTGATGTATCAATACCAACAGATGACAACGTTACTCTAAAAGAAATGGAGAAACTTTCAAATTACAAGGACCTGGAAATAGACGTAACTAGCACGTGGAATCTAAAAACAGAAATAATTCTTATCCTTGTAGGTGCAGTGCATTAGGCATGATAAAAAAATATTCAGACAAATACATAACAAAACACCAGGACTTACAAACACATATAACATACAGAAAATTGCACTACTAGGCACTGCACACATCCTACGCAGAACACTTTCCATACAATAACCATCAGAGCGTCACAACAAATCACAGCACATACCCAAGGCACACAGAGCTGCGCTCGGTAGTGAAGTGAAGGCACGTTATAAAAATAATACTACTGAATAATAATAATAATAATCCAGTGCGATCACCCGACCAGTCTCGAGGAATGGTGCGCTGGAGAGGTATGATGGTGGGGTGGTAGATGAGGGGAAACGGGTGTGGGCGGGGCTGGTGCGGGGGGAAAGAGCAGATGCACGGTCCACGGAATGTGCTCTGGCAAGTGCGGTGACACGCCTTTACTCTTCAACACGTTTCAGTCATTTGAGTGCAGGACTTAATCTTTGCAAGCGTAGTACTTATTCTATCGGTGTCTTTTGCCGAAATGTTAAGTTTCGGGAACATAAATACACCAACATCGGTTGCTATGCGATGGTGGAAGGAGAAGCACAGATACAAAGACACACACACACATAAATATACATACATACATACATACATATATATATATATATATATATATATATATATATATATATATATATATATATATATATATAACATTATTGGTGAATTGAAGAAATGGAGCTGAACGCAGATTGAACAGAAATCGTTTTATTTCATTCTACACGTGTTTCGAAAGGCACAAATTACCAAAATCCGATTGAATAATGGGACCATATTGTGTCTTTCTCTTCAGGAAGAAAAAAGGAAATCCGTTGGAAAAACAGAACAGAGCGGAGCAAAAAACAAATCGAACTGTGCTCCTAAGAGCCCATGGCGAAACTGTTTATCAGTGTATGTTGAGAACCGGTGAATTCTTCAGCCACCGGATTTCCAACGGATTTCCTTTTTTCTTCCTGAAGAGAAAGACACAATATGGTCCCATTATTCAATCGGATTTTGGTAATTTGTGCCTTTCGAAACACGTGTAGAATGAAATAAAACGATTTCTGTTCAATCTGCGTTCAGCTCCATTTCTTCAATTCACCAATAAGTTTTAATTTCAATTATCCGCACCAACGCACGGTTGCAACGCCAGATGGTTGTACCTCCAACCGTGCTGTTTACTGCTGTGATTTTTGCTACTAAGTATCGGTTAAACTTTTGATTAATCTACTACAAGATTATTCATCTTTCTATTTCACATAATATATATATATATATATATATTATATATATATATATATATATAAGAACCCGTGGTGTATATATATATATATATATATATATATATACACGACGGGCTTCTTTCAGTTTCCGTCTACCAAATCCACTCACAAGGCCTTGATCGGTCCGAGGCTACAGTAGAAGACACTTGGCCTATGTGCCACGCAGTGCGACTGAACCCGTAACCATGCAGTGGGGAACAAAGCTATAAATATGCGTGGAAAATTTGTGTGCTGCCGCCAACATTTGTGTTCGGAGCGAGAGAGAGAGAGAGAGAGAGAGAGAGAGAGAGAGAGAAAGAGGGACTGTGTGTATGTGTGTGTGTTTAATAAGATATAGAAGGGAGGCTGAAAATGCCCAAGTGGACAGAATCGTTTCTGGGTTTATAATTTTGAAGCACGTGTGTGCATGTCTGAACAAGTGAGGAATAAATATAGTTATGTGTTTAGAGTTTAACAGTTTGAGATTATGGCAGTGGCGGATTTATCTTCATGTCCGACAATATTTGTGAAAGTACGCATGCGATTAAGTGTGTGTATTAGTGCGTGGTTACGTAGTTTCAGTATGTATGTGTATATATGCATACGAAAACACTAACACACATACACGAAATTAAATTTGGGGGCACACATTACATGCTACCTTAATAAATGAAGTAAATTACGTAATTTCTGACGCCTTTCTTATATTTAATTTCATAGTACCCTCTTTACTCAAGTAAATGTATTGTTATGAAGCATATGTACGTGGGAATGCTGAAATGTTCTGGTTTTCAATAAAAGAAGATACAGGAGCATTCACACATTTTTTGCAGCGGTCCTTCAGCTTTTCTAAGCCACGTACTAGGACTCAGAAGAGCGGGTCTCCAACCAAGCCTTTTGCGACACCCTAACAGGCAGGACATTTACAGCACCTCCTCATATATTGAGTTCTAAGAATATGTTACTAGTATCGCTTGACAACAGATGTTGGTGTGTTTACGTCCCCATAACTAGTGGTTCGGCAAAAGAATCCGATGGAATATGTACTAGGCTTACAAAGAACAAGTCCTGGGGTTGATATCTTCGACTAAATGCGGTGTTCCAGCATGACCGCAGTCAAATGACTGAAACAAGTAAAAGAATAATTGAATATGGGCGGCTTTTGCTTAAACCATCAATTGTCTGTACCCAAACTATTCGTTCAAATTAACTACTACCTTCCTACCTACCTACAAACTTACCTACCTACTACCTACATACATACATACATACATACATACATACATACCTATCAGGCATTCACAAAGAAATAAAGAGAGAGAGAGAGAGAGAAAGAGAGAGAGAAAGAGAGAGAGAAAGAGAGAGAAAGAAAGAAAGAAAGAGAGAGAGAGAAAGAGAGAGAGAGAGAGAAAGAGAGAAAGAAAGAAAGAGAGAAAGAGAGAGAGAGAGAGAAACTGTCTGAAAACTATGGAAATATTTGCCTAATCAAAAACTATGAAAATATTTACAAATTATGTCAAATTATTTTCCAGTTTAATTCTTTTTCTTATTTTACTCTTAGTTGAAAAGTCTAAAAGTCGGAAACCGGTATTAAAATGTACTCATGATAATATTATTTTAGCATTTTCTACCTTGTTTTATTTTCCTTATACGTATCAACTCGTGTGTTACTTTTCTACCTTCTACACACACACACACACACACACACACACACACACACACACACATATACGAAATGCTTCTTTCAGTTTCCTTCTACCAGATCCACTGGATACGTCTTTGGTCGGCCCGGGACTCTCGACGGAGAAACTTCCCCAACATGCCACACAACGGGATTGAACCATGTAGTTGGGATACTAATCGTTGGGAAACAAACTTCTTACCACACGCCCATGCATATGGTAAATTACACTCACATATCTGCACTTGAAAGCACATGTATACCTCTCTGTTACTACGCAGTTTACATTACGTTAGAATTCACTATATCATTATATTGTGCTCTACACTATCCGAACAGTTAAGTGAATATTATATTTTTTCTATTCTTCTTGTTATTAACGTTTGATGACTGGTAGTGAGAAATGCACCAGTTGATATCACAGAATTTCACAAATTATTTGTTTGCAGGAATATTAAGCATACCATATGCAGAATGCCTTCGGTAACTAGCTGGTGTATCAAATGATTCAATATGAGAATTCTGCTTTTTCTTTTCTGCTTTGGCTCACAGAACTCTGACGTTGAAAGAGTGTAAATTCTGAATTCCATTATATCCACACTAACGTAATTCAACGATGCACACACACACATACACACACGTGTGTAGGTGGGTGTTTGTGTACGAAAAAGTATGATACACACAATATGCAACTTATAATATTTGTCACTTACGGCCGTTTAGTCTTCAGTGAGTGTTCACAATGCAATTGGATGCTAAGTCACAACTCCTATTAAAGGGGACAGTTTATTTTATTATGCATGTATGTATGTATGTATGTGCATAAATATAAATAAACGCTATACTGCACGATGGTATGTATCTGTGTGTGTATGTATACACATAAACACACAAACATACACATAAACCTACACACATATATAAATCTTTAATCCAAACTGCGTTTAAATGTTTCAAAATAAGTTGCCTTTATATGCAGTATGCTCCGATGGATACGTGCAGAGTGCAAACTGACTAACTGAAAGCTACGTATAAGATTATATTATCGATTGTACTGTATCTTCAAATATCTACTGAATCACTGCTTATATAATCCATATTCTTAAGAATTTAACTAGATCTGATTTATTAATTTGCATAACCAACAATGATATGTTCCATAATGTTAGAGGAGCACTCCGTCGGTTACGACGTCGACGGTTCCAGCTGATACGATCAGCGAAAGAACTTGCTCGTGAAGTTAACGTACAAGTGCCTTAGCACTACACACACACGTGTTCCCTTAACGTAGTTCTCAGGGACATTCAGCGCCACTCAGAATGTGACACGGCTGGCCCTTTCAAATACAGGTACTACTCGTTTTTGTCAGCTCAGTGGACTGGAGCAACGTCAGAAAAAGTGTCTTGCTCAAAGACACAAAGTGTCGCCGGGAATTCCCGACCTTACTATCGTGAGCCGAATGCCATAAACACTACGCCACGCGCTTTCTGTCCATCATTTTAATGTTGCAATATAATGAGTGCGGTCCAGATATGTTGTGGTATTAAAACACTAGTAACATTCCATAATAAAATGAACTAGTTATCGAGAATGCATTGTATATAAAACTTTGCCAATCCGATTCTCTAAAGTACCTAATATGGTGCATCTGTCAGCAGTGTTGACCTGTACAGTTAAATTGTACACTAATGATATATTAACAAGGGATCGAAACCAATCCAGTAACGAATATTTTATACATATTCAAGTTGCTTAAATCTGTCTATACTTGCGGCGGTTGCGACATCTGTTTGATATCTCATTAATACCGTTTAACACACATACATAAAAACACTCTTACACACATATACACACACGCACATACATAAACACATATGTATAATTCAACAAAATGATAATTAGTACTTACGCTATATATATATATATATATATATATATATATATATATATATATATATATAAATATGCATACATTTATGAATATAATCGCTCACTAATATAATGAAACGAAAATGGTAAGTTGATGCATATATATATATATATATATATATATATATATATATACATATATATATATATATATATATATATATACATATATATATATACTATATATATATATATACATATATATATATAACATATATATATATATACATATATATATATATATATATATACATATATATATATACATATATATATATACATATATATATATATATATATATATATACACAACACATATATATGTGCGTAAATGTGTGTGTGTGTTTGTGTGATTGTGTGGGTGTTTTTTAATGAGAGCATTCGAAATATTCCTGTGACACTCTCCGTGATCTTCTTGCCTTGATAATCTATAAATTATTTGAACAGTATTTGTTCTGCCTCAAGCAACAATTTTGATTACTGAAACATATTCTTAGATTTGAAATAAATTTCGATTTTAGTGCAGATTTCGTTAATTAGATCAAATTTCAAAGTGAAATTATAGATTGTAGAAATATATTTCGTGTGCAGTGGAGTGGCAGTTAAAAAGAAATTAAAAGTATTTCTTAGTAGAATTGCAATTATTTCTTTTGAAGTTATACTAAATGATTAGACATTTCGATATATAAGTACTCACATATTATCTAAATGACTTTCAATAACCGATAAACAAGGCGTGCTAACCAACAATTAGACAAACTATTATTGACTTATAGAACAGCCAAAAAATTCTAAATGTGCATACTTATGTACATATGTTTATTCAGCAAAAAAAAAAAAAAATCCCTGTACACACACACACACACACTCACATTTATATATACATTATTGGGTTGGTGCATAATTATTGCGGATTTTTCAACAAATTTTATTTAAAAAAAAACAAGAACAACATGTAACAAAAACATCTGCAAATGATTATTCCGGAACATATTCAAATTCCGCTTCAATTTCTACTTCCCATTTTGCTTGGCAGACTGTCAGACCGTCATTTAAAGATGTTTTTGCTGAATATTGCTAGTGTTTTTCGTTGAATAAAATTTGCTGGAAAAAAGCCAAAATAATTATGCACCAACCCAATATATACATGGTGCGTAAATTATTTAAGGACATACATTTTTGGGGTCATTGCTGTATTTTTTACTAATACTGTATAATCTTTTTTTGAGAAATAATAATGGCAGACTCTCAGCTTACTCAAGAAATGTATAGGTATGCTGTTATTGTGGTTATAAATGCTGAGCATAGTGATTTAGAAATATCTCGAGTTTTAAAAATTCCCAGGGTTTTCGTCTACAAAGTTTGTAAGGCTTAGAGACTGCAGATGGAAACGTATCACCAGTATGAAGGCAGAAAAACATTCTAAACGCATTGAAATCGTCAGAACACCTGAATATATTCAGCAAGTTTAACAGACCATTGATTACAATCCAAGAAAATCCATGAATTCAATTGCAAAAGATCTGTATATATCAGAAGGAGCCGTCAGAAATATTGTCCACGACGACATCACCCTTATATGATGTGGTAAAGTCAATTTGTCTGAAAAAGCAATAAAATAAAATCACTTCATCAGATCTCGAAGGTTCTTAAACTGAAAAATCTAGCAGAAAATGATTTTGATTTGGTTTTTTCCCAAATGAGAAAAACGTCGACCAAAATCAAAAAATTAACAAGAACTGACAGATGGCTATGTGCACACACTTCTGAAGTGTTATGCATACATAATTTCCTGCAACTGTCATGGTTTTAGGGGTTGTCAGCAATGAAGGATATGTGATGCCTCCTTAATTTTTTTTCACAAGGAAACTCTTCCGCCAACATTGATGTTCTAGAAATAATTCTTAAACCCTGGAAGGTTATATCTGTTTCAATATGTCACTATCACACATGGCTCTAGGAACACAGGAACGGATGGCTGAAAATATTCATGGTCACATAGCTCCAAACATTTGGTCTCCTAGTTTCCCAGATAACAATCCATTGTAATAACATGTGGAGCGATATTGAGAGAGAGAGAGAGAGAGAGAGAGGTCAATGAACACGCACATAACACCAAAGATTCTGTGAATGCTGCTATAGTCAAAGAAATGTCCAACGTGAACCGTGGCCACTTGATTCAAGTATGTAAATAATTTAGATCTCATATAGAAGCAATTGTTGAAGCTGAAGATGGCTTTATTGAATAACATTATAAAAAAGGTTTATTTTTATACTCATAGTATTTTTTTGAATAAAGGTATTATCTATTATTATATATGTTTTTATATAAACATAAATAGTTCCTCAAATGTCTTACGCACCATGTATATATATATATATATATATATATATATATATAGTGTGTGTGTGTGTGTGTATGTATATAATTTAGAGAAAAACCACGATTAAACGATCCATTCCCAGATAACAATCCATTGTAATAACATGTGGAGCGTTATTGAGAGAGAGAGAGAGAGAGAGAGGTCAACGAACACGCACATGGGTAATTTCAATTTGTTCAAGTTGTTATAAAAAAAGCTTATTTTAAATCAATAAATTACATGTATGTTATTTATTGTACTTTATTGATTTAAAATAAGGGTATCTTTTAAAGTATGTATTTTCTATATGGTATGAATAACATCATTCTTTATTGAATTGTTTAATAGTGGTTTTTCTCTAAATTATATACTTATATCATGTATTGCGAAATTTGCTTTAAAATTGTTAAATCGAATTTTTCTCTGTAAGTTTTGGAATTATATTCCCTACTGTTATATATATATATATACATATATGTAGGTATATATGTATATCTATTTATCTATCTATCTATCTATCTATCTATCTATCTATCTATCTATCTATTTATCTATCTATCTATCTATCTATCTATCTATCTATCTATCTATCTATCTATCTATCTATCTATCTATCTATCTATCTATCTATCTATCTATCTATCTATCTATCTATCTATCTATCTATCTATCTATCTATCTATCTATCTATCTATCTATCCATATGCATGTATATATAAGCAAAGAGTAGGATAGTTAACGTGTTTGTCACATATTTCAACTGCTAAAAGGCTAATTCAAACCACATACTCTACAGAAAATATTTACTTTATGGTAAGAATGTGTGAAAGTATCCTATGTATTCAGCGTCACCATCTATCTGGATTCCCAGACATCGATGTTTCAAGCTTCCATCAATGGGGGCTACGTAAGGGAGACAACTCTTTAAAATACAGTCAACAACCCTCTTATAGAGCTTACAATATGTAATGTGTATCATTGCTGAAACACAGACATCTCAAAAGATATTATTTGCGTAGACTTATACACATGTTTGCTCCTTAATGCTAAAGTATTTTGCATCTAAATTTGGCGGTCAATTTGTTAGCGGGCAGTTTAACATAATGGTAAAGCACTCAGCCGGAGCCGTTGAGGATAAGGCTTCGAGTTCTAGGGCTGCTTGTTGACAATTTTTTTCTGCCTTGTAAGGTCAATTTACCCGTTATTTCTATTGCTGCAACGGCAAATCTCCCTTTGAAAGAAAATTATCTTCTTATTTGTATCTTACAACACTCATTTCCAAAACTTCTAATTAATGATCAGCTATTTGTTTGTTTACATTTATACGCACAAACATGTATATATATATATATAATATATATATATATATTATATATATATATATATATATATATATATATATATAGATAATAATAATAATATTAGGGAGTAAATCCAAACTTACAGGGAAAAATTAGATTTAGGATTAAATCTAATTTTATAGTATAAATATATATTATATTAAATTAGAGATAAAACCACTACTAAGCAAATCAAACAGTGAAAATCATAAGCCAATACATAGAAATAAAATTAATAAAAAAATATATAAAAAATATAAAATATAAAAATCCAATTAAAATATTTAAATTAAAGTTTAAATTTAAAAAAGTATTAATTTGAATAACTTTTTAAAATTTTAACTTAAAATATTTTAATTGGATTTTTATATTTTATATTTCTTATATATTTTTTAATTAATTTTATTTCTATGTATTGATTTGCCTAGTAGTGGTTTTATCTCTAATTTAATATAATATATATATATATAGATATATATAGGGGGTGGAGTAAGAAGAATGAACGAAAATGCACATTGGAAATCATGAAAAGTAACGAAAGATATATACAATTAGATGAACTGAGGTAGGAATAAAAGTAATAAAAGTCATTATTGTGAATTGTTAAAGAGATTCAAGCATACCGGTTTCATAAGTTACTAATCATTACTTTGAATACAACTATTCGTTCAAAGCAACGAATAGTTGTATTCAAAGCAATGATTAGTAACTTAAGAAACCGGTATGCTTGAATCTCTTTAACAGTTCACAATAATGACTTTTATTACTTTTATTCCTACCTCAGTTCATCTAATTGTATATATCTTTCGTTGCTTTTCATAAAAAGCCTTTACTTTTTATGACTTCCAACGTGCATTTTTTGTTTATTTTTCTTACTTTCTCCTTACATTACCACGTGTAGTTTCTATTTTCATTTTGTAACATATTTCTATTATATATATATATATATATATAAAAATTTAGCAATTAAGGACAACTACTTAATAAGGAAAACTTAACAAGAAATTGTCAGGTAGATAGCGTAAAAACCTCATAAGAGTAAAAATTTCGAAAATAATTATTTCTTATTGAACATATTAATTTATATATAGAGGGCATTATACATACATGCCAGAAGGCATTATACATACATGCCAAACGCTAAGAGGGACAATTAGTCATTTCTACCAAAAATATTACTAATCCCACCGAATGCAATTTTTCAAAGTAAGACATTTAAAAAAATATAGACCTGTATCACAGTGATTTCATACTTACGTACTCATCAGCAGGCCTGAATGTATTATAAATAAACAACGACCCTGCCCCGTTTAAGCCGATCAGCTAACTGCTCAACATCAACGAAGCACATGGGTGAGTTTACATATATTACATCCGGATAAATGGCAAACTTTTACGAATTGCATTTACGAATTGCTGATGAGTACGTAAGTATGAAATCACTGTGATACAGGTCTATATTTTTTTAAATGTCTTACTTTGAAAAATTGCATTCGGTGGGATTAGTAATATTTTTGGTAGAAATGAACTATTGTCCCTCTTAGCGTTTGGCATGTATGTATAATGCCTTCTGGCATGTATGTATAATGCCCTCTATATATAAATTAATATGTTCAATAAGAAATAATTATTTTCGAAATTTTTTCTCTTATGAGGTTTTTACGCTATCTACCTGACAATTTCTTGTTAAGTTTTCCTTATTAAGTAGTTGTCCTTAATTGCTAAATTTTTATTCCGAAAAAACGTTTCCTCTCCCGAAATGCAATTCGTAAAAGTTTGCCATTTATCCGGATGTAATATATGTAAACTCACCCATGTGCTTCGTTGATGTTGAGCAGTTAGCTGATCGGCTTAAATGGGGCAGGGTCGTTGTTTATTTATAATACATTCAGGCCTGCTGATGAGTACGTAAGTATGAATCACTGTGATACAGGTCTATATTTTTTTAAATGTCTTACTTTGAAAAATTGCATTCGGTGGGATTAGTAATATTTTTGGTAGAAATGACTAATTGTCCCTCTTAGCGTTTGGCATGTATGTATAATGCCTTCTGGCATGTATGTATAATGCCCTCTATATATAAATATATATATATATATATATATATATAGATTGATACATAGATAGATAGATACTGATACAACTATAGGTATAGTGTGTTGGCATGAAAGTAATTTCGTTTTTTGCAAATAGAGTTAAAATTTTTTTGAATGACTTCTGTCAATTTTATGCTTTTTTCCTTTTGATGTGTGACAATCGTTACTTTTAGCTTACTTTAGAAGCAAATTGCGCGTAATTTTACTTACAGCTGTTAGTTCAGTGCCAATTGTAACATGGAGTGCAACAACGAACATGTTCGCCATATTTTTCTTTTTTATTTCCGTAAAGCAAGAAAGCTGCTGAGGCTTACATGTGAAGTTTATGGTGTTGATTGCTTAACACAACGTAAAATTCTTTGAATGGTAAAACTTTCAATAATTTTGATAACATGATATCGCACTTGCTTCAGGTTTTGGGTGATAAGGACCAGAATTTCTATGAGCACGGAATCGTAAATTTGCCAGAAAGATGGCAAAAAAGTTATCAAACACAATGGAAAATATAGGATTGATTAAAGTTCATTCTTTGTATAAGAAAAAAATTACTATTATTTCACACTATAAAACTGAAATTACTTTCTTGCAAACCCAATAAATTCGTGTGCTATGTCTGTGTTTGCCTGTGCTTCATTAAAAGACCTGACTAAGAGCCAGTCTCTCGTATGTTCATATCAGTCTGTTGCTGTTTGTTTGGAAGAATAAAAGGCTCTAAATCTATATTCACAATATCACTTTCAAAAATCGCAAAGAAAAAACGAAAAAAAGCTGAAATAGTTGAGATCATATATTGGTCGAATTTTCATAGTGTTTTCTTCCAATTCTATTTTCTTTTCATTAGGCTTCCGCGTTAACAGTAACGTGTTTATTTGTTTTTGATGAAATTTGCGTTGGTTTCACCGAAAAAATTCTGCAGTAAAATATGTTCATCTTCGAAAGAAAAAAGTAACGTTTGAATGGAGAGCTGCCTATAATATAGGTTTGACGATAATAACTGCAATGATGTGAATACTCCACATGAGTATATATATGAGGCTTGGAAAATAATGACAAAGCTAGAGATTTATGGGGAGTTGGACTCTCATAATTTTAGAAATACAACTAGCAACAGACGAACAGCGAAGAAGGAAAATTTCTGACGAAAAAAAGCATATCTTCCTTATATGAGAAACGACGATAAAATACGGAGTGTGTGGAAGGTCACAAATTCGCTGATACTTCAAGAGATGTCTTTCATTGTGGGTGAACGAGCACGCGGTGCCACATGCACTAGATCCTCAATATTCTGTCCATAACAAAATGCTACACTCTTTGGACTGAATAAACGTGACTGCCAACTAACTAGATAATTAGTTACTATCTTGAACATATGTTCCTGATCTTCTCTGTAGCGCAGCATCATCAGTTAGCTTTAGGTGACGAGATTCTTGGTAACGTAATCGGATTTTTTCGTCACTATTGGCGTATATGTCCTTGTCAAACTCCAAACGTATATCCTGTTGTGTGCTCGGGGAATAAACCGTTAAAACCGTTAAAATTGATTGTCCATGACAAAGCGCTCAGCTCTTACAGAGTCACCATAGAAAAAAGTCCTACAGCGAA
>NC_043013.1:30314037-30321537 GCF_006345805.1 Octopus sinensis
TTCACCACAACTTTCTCTCACTCTTTCTCCCTGTTTCTGTTGTAGCTGTATTTCAAACGGTCAGCCTTGTCACACTCTGTGTCACGCTGAATCTTCCCGAGAACTACGTTAAAGGTACACCTGTCTGTGAAATGCTCGCCCACTTGCACGTTAATAAATGAGCTGCGACGTCACTGGTACCAAGCTGTATCGGCCTTTGCATTTCTCTTCGATAACATCGGTGGCGTGGAGAGGGGAGGCTGATATGCATGGGCAACTGCTGGTCTTCCATAAACAACCTTGCCTGCACATGTGCCTCGGAGGGTAACTTTCTAGGTGCAATATCATTCACGACCGAAGGGGGTCATAACAACAACATATACATATAGAGAGAGAGGGAGAGGGGGGAGGAGTAAAAAAGAGATAGGTGATGATGAAGGTCAGACAAAGAATTGTAAATGTAATGAAGGAGAGTGAATTTGTTGGTCTGTCTTTTATATTCACATCTTCAAAACGTTGAAGATTTCTCTATGATATGCATTTCCTCACAGTACATGTTTAGCAGCTTGCCTCTTATGCTTACAACTTGAAACATTTTCAAGTTAGAGTATTACTTCACCCTGATTGGTGAATTGTATTCTGAATGCATGTAGTTATTGTGGAAAATCTATCCAATTTTATGCAATACACAGAGGCACATGCATACAGGAATATGAAATTTAACGAATAAGGTTATTTACCAGAAGCATATAGTTACGTTTATATTATTCAATAAAATGTTAAAATATGTAATGTGAATAATTGAAGCTATTCTTCTCCAACTAATATGATTTTAGTATATGATATTGAAATCTAAGTAATATTACGACTTCAATGAAAATAAAGAGAGTTTAATATCCTGCATTGAGAAATATATCCAGTTGAAATAGATACAGTAATTGAGGACAAATAGGCACACTCTTACTTACCTGAAAAGTGAAGAAAATGTAGATACGCAAATGCATGTATACATACTGAAGTATACATTTACGTATATACATACATTGGGCCCTGGGAACTGTAACATGCTGCTTAAATACCATTCTTGAGAAATTAGGCCACTCAAAACCAGAAAGGAGAAAGCTAATTCGGAGACTATAGTGCCAATCCACCACTGGAACTAGAAAAGTCTGTAAAACTTTACAGAAGTTTGTCATTTAAATATATATGAGCATGTCTAGGTATGTAACTCATTGCATGAGAATATATACATAACGCAAAACATGCAAATCTGCACATATACATACATACAAAAATATATACCCGCTTGTTGATGTTGAAATTTCAATGACGGAGCGTTGGATCCAAAATAGAAACGGGCTCTTTCATTTTGGGAAGAAATCTTGAAATAAAACTGAATAATGAATATATACATACATACATACATACTACATACATACATATATATATATTATATATATATATATATATATATACATATATATACATACACACACACACACACACACATATATATATATATATATACACGCGCACATGTAGACACACACCCACGCATGCACACACATACGCGTATACATACATTAAATAAAGTTCTACCCTTCAGGATATTGGTGACTGTTTCCATTGTAAGAAGCCATCATTATTCCTCTTGTTAGCATAATGATTGAATCCATGTCCCTTAACTATTCCATGACAATATGTTGAATATGCTGATGATGTAAAATATTTTGATTAATCTGTCAGATATTCCTTAGATACTGTATAAATACCTTACATTTAACTTACAGAATTTTCTCTCAATCTTGGAGCTATCCCTTGAGACCTGAAGTGAATATATTTGATATGGTTGAACAGACCTAAACATATCTAATATCATATTTGCTTCTTTTCAAAGTGATTGCAATGGCTTTCCTTGTACACGAAGTTAGGTCATTAATTGGTTTCGTTCCATTAATTTGTTTTTATTCCCTATTTACTTTTGTTTTTATTCTCCATCTCTTTCGTTTACGTAGTTAACGCAATTTTATTCAAGCAGTTTATATAAAATGTTTATAATGGAGTAAATATATTCAACCCCAAAGCACTAAGCGTCTTAGCAACTTAAAATTCAGAACTGCGTTCTGTAGCTTATTTGCATATTTCCTGATTATGTGAATGGATAGAAGTTTAAAAATCGGCTAGACAAAATTGCATCTTTATACGAAGTAAAATGTCTAAAACAGCCACGAGACTTTTATTGATAATTCAATTTACAGAAGTGTATTTTTGATAGCGTTTCAAATAATAATCTGTTTTAAAATAATCGTCTCCACGGCACGATAGGTATTATGTTTTTACTGCTTTTTAAAGTGCTTGTCGACATCTATCATTTCGCAAATTTCTACGTACTTTAGACCCCAGTTATAAACATCTCGAATATCGTTATCTCCATATATCTCAATCCCAACCATATCTTATCTAAATTTTATTTCGTCATATATATCTCTACAAATACATTTGCATAATCACTAACTCTACCACTACTACTAGCTACCTATTTCTTAATTACCCACAAGGGGCTAAACACAGAGAGGACAAACAAGGACAGACATAGGTATTAAGTCGATTACATCGACCCCAGTGCTTAACTGGTAACTGGTAACTGGTACTTAATTTATCGACCCCGAAAGGATGAAAGGCAAAGTCGACCTCGGCGGAATTTGAACTCACAACGTAACGGCAGACGAAATACCGCTAAGCATTTCGCCCGGCGTGCTAACGTTTCTGCCAGCTCGCCACTACTACTAGCTACCGTTACTATCTCCATTTATTAAGAAACTACTAAACAATATCTTGGAAATGCACGATCTAGTGACATTGTATTTTACATTAGTACCATCCCAGCTAACACCAAAAAGAAACATTACACCATTATTTTATGAATTACGTTCGCAAAACAATCATTAATCACCGTATAATGATTGAGCTGCTGCATAGTCGCTCGATATTCTAGATATAAATTCTGAATAAAAGTCGAAACCCTTCGAACTGTGTATTTAAAAGCAACGCAAAAATCAGTGGATGATGGTGTCATAGAAACGTTATGCATGAATTATAAAACTAGGATAGTGAAGGAAAGCAAACTATATTACTCTTTTTACTCTTTTTACTTGTTTCAGTCATTTGACTGCGGCCATGCTGGAGCACCGCCTTTAGTCGAGCAAATCGACCCCGGGACTTATTCTTTGTAAGCCCAGTACTTATTCTATCGGTCTCTTTTGCCGAACCGCTAAGTGACGGGGACGTAAACACACCAGCATCGGTTGTCAAGCAATGCTAGGGGGACAAACACAGACACACAAACACACATATACATATATATATATATACGACAGGCTTCTTTCAGTTTCCGTCTACCAAATCCACTCACAAGGCATTGGTCGGCCCGGGGCTATAGCAGAAGACACTTGCCCAAGATGCCACGCAGTGGGACTGAACCCGGAACCATGTGGTTGGTTAGCAAGCTACTTACCACACAGCCACGCATATATATATATATATATATATATATATATATAATTCGCCCGAGCGTATACAAAAATAAAATTATAAACCAAGCAAATATGTAAGGATCGTTAATATGTTTACAACAATATCATGCATAATACAAGCAATGTATCCCATAATTCTTCTGTTGAACCCTCCAATCTTGGAGATCCTACATGAAAGTTTTTGAGGTCTTCGTCTAACTAATGAATAAAAAGATTATGTATAAGTGATACGGCAGCCGCCTGAGAAATCAGCTCCGGGAGGTGGAGTAGCTGCTGCATGGCGGCCAAATCCAAGGGGCGCGGATGGACACGCCATTTTTTTCCAGGATATGTGACCCATCGACTTCACTTCATTCATTTTCTACTACTTCATCATCTTTTGCTTTCTTTTCCTTTTTTAAGCATGCTTTTTGTTTTGTTTCTTTGTGTTTAAATATTATCAGTAAAAATTCCATTTGTTATATGTAGAAATAAGTCATATTTTAATAAAAGTTGAAACATTTAAGCTTCAAATAGATGAATAAACATGAAAGTAAATAGAAAGAAATAGCACTGAAACATTGTGTCCGCGATTTTTCCGCCTCATTTACTTCTGTGTCAGATCATTTCATGTATGATGATCACGTGTTTGTTTTCTTTTCGAACAAACCTATTTAGTAAAAAAAAAGGATATACTACTTCCAAGCTTCGATCAACCAATGAACATCTAATTTTTCTTATTATACAAAATGTTTTTGTGTTATCACTCCACTTACTCTACATAACATTTCCCTGTTGTTTTGAATCTGAAGGGGATATTCGTATTCAGGTTGTTACAGAAATTTCCAAATGAGCGGCAAAAATTATAGCCAATGTTTGCCCGAGTTCTCTCGTTGCTTTTGCAGCCTTCTTTCACATTGCACTGTTCGTTTTTGTTGGGTAAGATTCATTTTAGCGTCAAGTATTTGGTTTTGTAAATAGAACATTCCATTTCATTTATTCTGTTGATTTGCTCACTGCCTTATCGTTGCTACTTTGCGAGAAATTTTGCGTAGTTCAATTATATTTGGCCATTCGTTGAATTATATGTGCTTGAACAAACTGTGCTGAGGAACAGAACAATAATGCAATCTAAGAAAAACCCCTGTGGCTTACGTGTTCTCATCATAAGTAACATTACTACATTTTTTTATTTACATATTCTTTCATAATTTTTTATTAATAATATTTTTTCTACAAACGTTAAGCTGAATCTCGATTACTTAGTTATTAGATTATTCTAAAATTTGATATATGTTATATTGGAAATTACAAAAAAAATGCTTCTATGTTATTTTATTTCCTTACCGTTATAAATATATAGATATTTATATGTATAAATGTTCAGAATATAGTGACATTTATTAAAAAAAATATTTAATTATGAAATATATTTTGACATCTAGGATTCCATATTTTACAAATAAAATAAATATACCATACATGAATTTAATGGATAAATTGAATAAATTAACTTTTCACCAGGTGGCGAAGTAGTATATAAATTAGAGTATAAGGCAGACTCGCTGTACTCCGAGTTATATCCTGTGAGTTAAAAGTGTGCTTTTATCCTTTTAGAGGCAGAATAGGGTACCAAGCCAAGATGCTGGATAAATGGAACTGAAAGAGATCATACACCTTCTTGAGGTATTTGTTCTGTCCCTTTACCTTCCGAGTGTAATTACAGTTACGGCTTACGTGGCTAATATACATAATCGATTCTTTTGTCTAACTACACCATCTACAACCGAAGAAATTGTGTGATGGTGATGTGGTCATTGCCTACTCTCCTGACCGAAAGAATGGAACAATACTCAAAAAATTATCTAGCGTTGAATGGACGGAGAGACAGAGAAACACCGATTATATTACGATATAGATTCTGCTTGCAGCGTTGCATTTATTATGAGTTTGTTATTTCATTGCATCGTTTAGAAGATTAAAATTATTCTGTTCTTCTGTTATCGGAGTCACTTCTCATTACCGTCTTAGTTGCCAAATTGTTAAGATTTTTCATGAAACAGAATCAAATAAAAAACCAAACTATATTTCTATTCCTAGGGGAGACATTTCAAAAGTTTTGTTTTACACTCTTGTTGCATATGCTAATACATAAAAAGTTCAACAAAAGTTAACTCAGGTTAGAATAGAAAACAAGAAGAATAAATCCAAACAAAAGAAATATATATACACGTCTTTTCATTGCAAAATCCGGTAATAATGATAATAAATTATTGCTATGAAAATATTGACAATAACAAAATAAGTTTCTGTCTCGCCAAAATCAATAAAAGAATAAAGTTATCAACCATATAATATTGTTGATTGTTCTCAACATTTATCTGAATATTGAGAAATAGTTGGAATGTTTGGCAGAATTTATTGGAGTTTTGAGCAGAATATTGAAGCGGTTTTGAGCTGATGTGTCTTGCTTGCCAGAGGAAACATTTCATGCGGTAAAGTGTAAGGAAATGACTATTAGAGGAAGATGAGTGTGATAAATATGTATTATAGAATAATCAAATAAGAAAGCTAAAAAATCAAATGTATAGCTGTTGTTCATTTAGTTCCAGTTCAAACCTGAATGGGTAGAACTATGATCATATTTATACAAACCGCTTTTTCTGTTCTTTTAAGGGTATTCTACATATAGGAATACATTATGCAAATTAAAATGTGTTACATAGTAGGGCATGTATTAAGAGGTATGGTGCTGCCATATCTACCCGTTCGACCAACATCTTAGTGGTTCTTAGGTCTTATTTGAATTAAGTGCCAACAACAGCTTTCCATCATAATTATAAATCTCTCTTTGTGACATAATAGAATCGCACTTCATTGTCCAGGGCACACATTAGATTCTAGAAGGAAAATTACAACGCACTTAACTCATAATTATTTCCCATTTGTCGTTAATTTAAATGTGTAAAACTTCGTAAATACCATTCATACCTTTTCTTCACAGGTGGAAATAAGCACAATGAATACTCTCTTTTCATCAATAATTTAATCTTTATCAAATAATTCTAGCTCCAGGTACTTTTCACTAAGAGAAGGAAATGTTTCCCCCACACTGGTAGTTGAATATTTCAACGTATCTGAAATGGTCAGGTATCTGGCTTAGAAGTTATTGAACCGTATCTGAAATTCTAAAACATTTTTTTCATAAAATATAATGCTGGGAGTAATTCTGTGTAACACACTTTTGTGGAACATGCAATAAGCAAATTACTTTCAAATACCTGTTTTTCTAATCGAGTTCGAAAAATGATAATTTTCGATGTCATTGTTACGATTTTGAAATATTTGGTTAAGCTGATATCACATATGTCAATTAAAACGCGTTATATATTTAGAGAAGTAACGTCATCTACGCCAGATACCTGACCAAACCCCTTACACAGTCCTCTGCATATTGGGGAATTTTATGTGCATATTTGCTTGTCACTACACACACACACATACTGGGTCATCCCATAAATACTGCAGGTTTTAAACTTCTTTATTTCTGAAAAGTAAGATAAAGTTCTTTTTTAATCTAAAGTATACACTTCTTCCTTTTCTACAATACCCTTCCATCTATCTGGTAGATTTGCAAGGCCCTTCTTCCAAAATTCACTTATCTCCGACGGAAAGTACTTGTGTTGACCTCGTCTACCCAATTCATATTTTTTCCGTCCAAATGATTCTGAAGACTCCCGAATGAATAATAATCAAATAGGGAATGTACGGTGACTATGGTGGGTGGGGCATCGTTGGAATGTCATTCTCGCTGTATGACATTGAGCATTATTCTGATGGAAGAACAACTTTCGCCTTGAAACCAAATATGGTCGTTTTTCTTCCAGCGCTGATGTAAGCGGCTCAAGCTGCTTGCAGAAGATCTATTTCATTATCGTTTGGTCTGGGTTTAAAACCCCAAAGTGGATTAAGCCTTTCATATGCCGCCAAACAGTTAACAACAACTTAG